>NW_022900951.1:68214429-68329928 GCF_012274545.1 Fukomys damarensis
CCCAACCCTGCACCACCCGGATGGGGCTTACCTGGTGTCTGACGGGCGGGCTCCGGACTCGTCGTCTCTCTGCCATCCGATCGGGAGTCGGTAACCTCTGTAAACCACGTTGGGCACCAGTTGCGGCTCTCTGGGGGGACCCCGTCCCGCGGGGAATAGGAGGTGAGAGCCGCCTCTTATTCGTGGGTCATCAGAGGCCGATCCGATCTTGAATGTCTGTGAAGGAAATCTTTAAGAAGTTAGAGTACACGGCCCAAGTCTGGTTTCTGATCAAAGGCCCTATATATATTCTTGATAGTGGTCCTTTCACTAAAGACTAGCTGGTAAAAATATTTTCCCACATAATAAGTTGACTCAGCTCTGTTTGTGGCCTCTCTTGCAGTACAGAAGCTTTTTAATAAGATGTTAAACCAAGTTGTTTCTTTAAGGAAATCTTTAAGAAGTTAGAGTACACGGCCCAAGTCTGGTTTCTGATCAAAGGCCCTTTATATATTCTTGATAGTGGTCCTTTCACTAAAGACTAGCTGGTAAAAATATTTTCCCACATAATAAGTTGACTCAGCTCTGTTTGTGGCCTCTCTTGCAGTACAGAAGCTTTTTAATAAGATGTTAAACCAATTGTTGTTTCTTTGTGCTACATGCCATGCTACTGAGGATTTCTTCATAAAGTCTTTTCCTATCCCAATGTCTTTGCTAGTTCTACGTAACATACCTTCCAGCAAGTTCAGTGTCTGTTTTAATATTAAGATATTTAATTCACTTGAAATTTATTTAGTGTGGGTGAAAGATAAGGGCCCAGTTTTAATCTTTTGCAAGTTGAAATCCAGTTTTTTAAAGACAACTTATTGAAGAGGCTATCTTTCCTCCACCAAGGATACTTGGCTCCTTTGTCAAAGATAAGGTAGCTGAATACATCTGGAGTTGTTTCTATGTCATTCATTCTGTTTCACTGATCCTAAAGTTTGTTTATTTGCCATTACAATGCTGTTTTATCACAGTGGCTTTGTAGTATAGTTTCAATTTGGGGATTGTGTTACCCTTGTCACATCTCTGTTGCCTAGAATGGCTTTTGCTATTCTAGGTCTCTTCTTGTTCCAAATGAATTTTTGGATTGTTTTCTCTAGTTTTGTGAAATATACTGTTGGACTCTGAATCAGGATTGCAGTGGATCTATATAGCAGTTTTAGTGGTGTGGCCATTTTCACTATGTTGAATCTCCCTACAAAGGAGTAAAGGATATCTATTCCTTTTTTAATGTCCTCTTTGATTTCTTTTTTCAGAGTGCTGTAGTTTTCAGTGTAGAGGTCTTTTGGTTCATTCGTCAGATTGATTTCTAGATACTTCATTTTTTCAATGCTATTGTGAAAGGAATTGTTTCCATAATTTGTCTCTCAGTGAGTCTGTAACTTGTGTATAAGAACGCTATTGATTTTTTAGTGTTGACCTTGTATCCTCCTACTCTGCTAATAGTATCAATTAAGACTAGAAGTCTTTTGGTGGAAATTTTTGGATCTTTTATGGAGGGTACAATATCCTCAGCAAATAATGACAGTTTAACTTCTTCCTTTCCTATCTTTATTGCTTTAATTTCTTTCTCATGTGTAATTGCTGTGGCTAATGTTTCTAGAACTATATTGAACAGGAGTGGTGATAGTGGACATCCGTGTCTTGTTCCTGATTTTAGCATGAAGGATTTCAGGTTTGGGCTATTTAATGTGATGTTGGCTGTTGGTTTTTTATAGATAGACTTTATCAAGTTGAGATAATCACAATCTATTTCAATTTTCTGAAGGTTTTTTATCATGAATGGGTGCTGAATATTGTTGATGCTACTTCTGCAACTATTGAGATGATCATATGTATTTTGTCCTTGACTCTGTTTAGAGTATTGAATTTATTGATTTACATATGTTGAAACATACTTGCATTCCTGAAAAAAATCCAACTTGGTCATGGTGTATGATCTTCTTGATGACCCTCTGTATTCTGTTTGCCAGTATCCTATTGAGGATTTTTGCATTGATGTTCATTAGAGAGATTGGTCTGTAGTTTTCTTTCTTGGTTCGGTCTTTCCGTAGTTTGGGAATCAAAGTAGCAGTTGCTTCCAGGAATAAATTTGGAAGTATTGCTTCCCTTTCAATTTCAGTGAAAAGTTTAATCAATAGTGGCAATAATTTTTCTCCAAATGTCTTGTAGAATTCAGCAGTGAAGCCATCAGGACCTGAGCTATCCTTTGTTGGTAAAATATTAATTACATTTTCAATTTCACTGATTGTAATTGGGGTATTCAGAATTTTTTTAAATCTTCTTCATTCAACATTGGTGATTGATATGTATCACCATGTGAATTTCTTGTGTTTTCCATTTTATTAGAGTACAGATTCTCCCAGTAGGTATTGAAGATCCTCTGGATTTCTGCTGGATCTGTTTTGATTTCAACTTTTTTATTCCTAATTGCACATATCTGAGCCTTTTCTTTGCTTTTTTGGCAATGTTAACTAAAGCTTTATGAATTTCATTTATTCCTTTGAAAAACCAACTTTCAATTCATTGATTTTTGTACTGTTTTCTTAGTCTCCATTGCACTGATTTCTGCTCTGATGTTTATAATTTCTAACCTTGTATGAACTTTGTGTTTCTCTTGCTCTTCTAGGAGTTTAAGATTCATCATTAGGTTGCTTATTTGAGCTCATTCTGTTTTACTAGTTTTGGCATTTACTGCTATGAATTTTCCACATAGAAATGCTTTCACTGTTCCTCCTAGATACATGTATGTTATATTGGCCTTATTATTTATTTGTAAAAACTGACTAATTTCAACTGCAATTTCCTCTCTGACCCATTGACTGTTCAGGAGAGTGTTGTTCACTCTCCATGTGTCTGTGAAGTTCTTGCAGTTTCTTATGTTATTGATCCCCAGCTTAATTGCACTATGGTCTGAAAATATACATGGGATAACTTCACTCCCTTTGCATTTATTTGAAAATGTTTTATGAGATAGTATGTGGTCTATTTTGGGGAATGACCCATGTGCAGATAAAAAGAAATTATATTCTGATATTGTGGTTTTGAACATTCTGTAGACATCTTAAGTCAATTTCTTCAAAAGTTTGGTTCAGTTCTAATATTCTGTTGTTAATTTTTTGTCAAGATTATCTATTTATTCATGACAGTGGGGTAAGGTCCCCTACTGCAATTGTATTAGTGCTTCTTTGCTTTTTGATGTCCCTTAATATTTGTTTCGTATACTTGAAAGCATTAATATCTGGTGCATATATATTTATGATTGTCATCTCTTCCTCTTGTTCCCTTTACAAGGATGTAGTGGCCTTCTTTGTCTTTCTTAATTAGTTTCAATTTGAAATTTACTTTGTCTGCAAATGAGATAGCTACCCCTGTTTTTATCCAGGTCGCTGTTGCATGCTGAAATGTTTTCCCAACTTTTACTTTCAGTCTATGAGTTTCTTTTTGAAGTAGGTGACTTTCTTATATACAACATATTGTTGCATTTTGCTTCTTAATCCATTCTGCCAGTCTTTTTCCTTTGATTAGTGAATTGAGGCCATTAACACTGATAGTTATAACTGATATGTGCTGACTTTTCTTTGTCATGTTACTGTTCTGTTGTTGGCTCTTTTTAATTCTTCCCCCTCTCCCTTTAGTTTCTTGGCTTGCCTAATTGATGTGCTCTGTTGTGCATTATGATGTTGAGACCTTCATTGTCTTTTTCTAAGATATTGTTTAGAATTGTTTGGAGTGTTGCTTTAGTATTCACAAATTTTCTCAGGTGTTCTTGTCATGAAAGTATATTATTTTCCCATCCACTTTGAAAGAGAGTTTTGCAAGATATATCTGTCTAGGTTGGAGGTTGTTTTCATTTGGGGCATCAAATACCTCACCCCAGCCTCTCCTTGACTTGAGCGCTTGTGTTGAAAAGTCTGCTGTGATTCTGATGGGCTTTCCTTTGCATGTCATTTGTTTCTTTTCTCTAACCACTTTCAATATTTTGCTCTTCTGTTGGGTTTCTGGGATCTTTACTATTTATTATATGTCTAGGTGCAGATTATTTTTTGATCATGTCTAGTTGGAGTCCTACATACCTCACTTATCTCTATGTCAAATTCTTCCTATGTTTGGGAAGTTTTCTCTCATCAATTCCTAAAACTTCTTAAGTGTCATTTGTACTTTCTCCTACTTTTTTATGGACTCTATCAGTCCTATATGATTATTCTTTGTATCATCTAGGAGCTGTTAGATTGATTTCTAATGGTTTTTTTTTTACTATTTTGAGAGATTTTGAGAGACTTCTCTTTTCATGGTCACTGACTCTCATTCTGTGCTCTATATCTGATATTCTTTCTTCAGATTGAGTCAGTCTACTGTACATGCTTTCAATAGAATTTTTTAATCTCCTGGATTTTTAATTGCATCTTTTTCATGGCTTCAATTTCTTTCCTGTGTTGGGCATTCATAGTTTCCATTTATTTCCTATACTGAGAATTCATGGATTCTGTCATGTTCCTGAACTCATCTATTTTTTGTCTGTTTTTGTTCTAGAGTATCTAATTGCATCTTTCACTGTGCTCACCACATTTGTAATTATATGAAAAATTAGTTCTCTTTTAAATTTTTCTAGAGCCTCTTTTATCTGTTTTGTTACTTCCCCCTGTGCTATCCCTTCATGGTGTCCAGGTTGCTGTTTGTCAGACTTTTTCACATCAATTTTCTTAGAATTTACTATGGGTGAGCAGGGAGTCTGTATTTGTGACTTGCTTAAGTGTTTCTCATTTTTATTTTTGTTGTTGGGCTATTCCTGGTTTAATTTCTGGGTTAGTACTACCATTTTCCAGATATATCTGATCTTTAGGTTTTGAGTCTCTAATGACTCTGAGGCAATCTCATTTTCAAAATATCAGAAAGGACAAGTGATTTAATCAATCACATTACCTTAGCCCAAGTGCCACAATCAGCAACACAATAGTACAAAGCACAGCTTAGAAATTGACCATTTGTGGTAGTTATTACTCTATCATTTTTATCTGTGTGAATTAAATAAAAATAGAGGATGAGGGACAGGGTAGCTGCACCCTCCGCTTCCTGTGCCACTGCCATCACTCCAGCACCAGGAAGGCCTGCTTGGGCCCAATCTGTGGGATGGGGTAGCTGCTCCATCCCCTGCCTGTGCTGCCAACATAAGGAAGGTAGCCACAGGGGTGCCCCTGAACCCCCCCTGCTTGCAGACCTCTTTATTGTGTCAGTCTTTGGACCCACTTTTCAGAGGCAGAAGAAGTCATACAGGGTATTTTTCTGAGCTCCCAACTTTAAACATCTTTAAAGAAAAGGCCAGGGAAGCCTGTAGTAGAACTGTGTGGAGTTCAACCCTTCAGGAGGTCAGGGAACTCAATCAGGGGCTCACAGACTGAGGTCAGTCTGCTTCGTGGGGGTCTGCCATCAGCTAGTTTAGATCAAGGGACTTGGTTCTACACATGGCTGCTCATGTTGTGTATTATGACAGCAGATATATAGTCTGAAAGAGGCCCTTCAAATCTATTTTTTTCTTTCTTTTCCTCATTTCACACTGCAAATTCTTTCATTTTTCTGTCCTCTTTCTCCAACTCAGTCTCTTGCTCCACAATATTATCCCTCATCTTCCTTTCTGTTTCTGCTCCTGCCGTAACTCAGATTTGTTCTTTTATCATTTTTCTTTATGTCCTTTTCTTCTGTCATCCTGCCTCACTCAAGAGTCAATAGTTTCATAGGAAAGTGAGCCCCCATTACTGTAAAGTGGCTATACTTTTGTCCATATACTTGCATGCTGTCTATACCTATTGAATTTAACAGTTTCCTGAAGATTGTGTGGTCGTTCTATGTACTCTGGCTTCACCTGAAACCTTCTCCAATTCTTTTACTTATCTACTCCTCTCATCCCAACTCTGTGTAAGACACCACCCTAAATGGTAAATATGCTATATTGAAAAGTTTATTCACTGCAAACATATTTTGGACTACTTCTTGATTTTAATTTAATTCACATGGTTTAAAGGTGATAAACTAATGAGTACCACAACTGGTCCATTTGCAAGCTGTACTTGATCATATTGTGTTGCTCATTGTATCAATTATGATAAAGGTTTGTGATTGATTTAATGAGCTGTTTTCTCTGATATTATTAAAATGAAAAATGTCTATGAGTCATTAGAGATGCAAAAACTAAAGAGCAACAATATCAGGAAGATTTAAGAATAAGCCAAAAATTAAACCAAGGAAAACCCAACAACAAAAATAAAAATGAGAAAACACTTAAGCAAGACACAAAAACAGACTTCCACTTCACCCATGGCAAACAGTGGGGCAAAGGAGCATCAAAAGTCTGATAGTGAACGACCAGGACACTCTAAACTCACAGAACAGGAAGTACAAAAAAAAAATAACAGATCAATCAGGCTCTAGAAAAATTCAAAACAGAAACAATTTTACAGATAACCATAGAGATAGTGAGCAAAATGAACGTTATGATTTGAGACTCTAGAACAGAAACTGACAAAAAAAAAAAGATGAGCTCAGGACCATGATAGAAGCCATGAAGGCCCAGCATCAGAAAGAAATGGAAACAATGAATATCCAACAGAGGAAAGAAATGGAAGCCATAAAACAGATTCAAACAGATATCCAGGAGATTAAAAACTCTATCGAAAGTGTTCACAACAGAATACAAGAATGCAAAGATAGAATCTCAGATATAGAAGGTAAGATTGCAGTCAGTGACCATGAAAAGAGAGGTCTCTTAAAATCAGTAAGAGATCATGAGAAATCGATTCAACAACTCTTGAAGATGCAAAGAAGAATAATGTAAGACTGATAGGAATCCATGAAGTAGCAGGAGAAAATGCAAAGGACTTAAAAAAGCTGTTCACAGAATGAATGACAGAAAACTTCCAAAAAAAAAAAAGAGTAAGAATTTGACATACAGATAAGTGAGGCATATAGTATTCCAACTAGCCATGATAAATAAAAAAATCTACATGTAAACATATAATAATCCAGATCCCAGAAACCCAACAGAAGAACAAAATACTAAAAGCAGTTAGAGAAAAGAAACAAATCACATGCAAAAGAAAGCCCATCAGGATCACAGCAGACTTTTCAACACAAACCCTCAGGTCAAGGAGAGCCTAGAGGAAGGTATTTCAAATCCTAAAAGAAAACAACCTCCAACCTAGACTAATGTATCCTGCAAAATTCTTTTCCAAAAAGGATGGGGAAATCAGATGCTTCCATGACAAAAAACACTTGAGAAACTTCATGAATACTAAACAGGCACACAAGGAATTCTAAACAACATTGCAAAAAAAGACAATGAAGGTAAAAATACCATGAAGCCCAACAGAGCAAATCAAATGGGCAAGGCAAGAAACTAAAAGGAGAAGGCAAAAAATTAAAAAATCAACAAAAGGACAATAATATGACAATAATATGTCAGAACATATCAGTTATAACCATCAATGTCAATGGCCTCAATTCATCAATCAAGAGAAATAGACTGGTAGAATGGATTAAGAACCAAAAACCAACAATATGTTTTATACAAGAAAAACACCTAGTGAAAAAAGAAGCCCATAGACTGAAAGTGAAAGGATGGAAACCAATTCTCCATGTGACAGGAGCCCAAAGAAAAGCAGGGGTAGCAATCTTATTTGCAGAAAAAGTAAATTTCAAACCAAAACTGATTAAAAGAGACAAAGAAGGCCACTACTTCCTTGTAAAGGGAACAATTCAAAAAGAAGAGATGACCATCATAAACATATATGCACCAAATATTAATGCCCAAACTATATAAAAGAAGTATTAAGAAACATGAAAAACCAAATAAGCACTAAAACAATTGTAGCAGGAGATCTAAATACCCCACTATTAGAAAAATACAGATCATCTAGGCAAAAAATCTACAATAAAATAGTAGAACTGAATCAAGATTTTGAAAGCATGCATTTAATAGGCGTCCATAGAGTATTCCAACCCACAAAATCAGAATATACATTCTTTTCAGCTGCACATGGGTCATTCTCCAAGATAGACCACATGCTAGCTCACAGAACAGGTTGAATAAATGCAAAAGAATCGAAGTTATTTCTGTATATTATCAGATCACAGTGAAATCAAGCTGGAGATCAACAGCATAAGAAACTGTGGGAACTTCACAAACACATGGAAATTGAACAACACTCTCCTAAACAATTGATGGATTACAGAGGAAATTAAAGAAGAAATTAGACAGGTTTTTACCAATAAGTGAAAATCCAGTACAACATAAAGGAATCTATGGGGCACAATGAAAGTAGTTCTACATGGAAAATTCATAGCACTGAATGCCCACAACAGGAAAATAGAACTCAAATAAATAATCTAACAATGAACCTTAAACTTCTCAAAATATAAGAACAAGAAAAATCCAAAGCTCATGCAAAACAGGAAATTATAAAGATTAGATCAGAAAACAATGAAATGGAAACTAAGAAAATTATACAAAAAATAAATGAATTGAAGAGTTGGTTTTTGGAAAGAATAAATAAAATTGATTAACACTTAGCTAACCTTACCGAAAAGATGAAAGAAAAGGCTCAGATCTGTGAAATCAGGAATGAAAAAGGTGAAATCCAGAGGATTATCAATGCACACTTTGAGAACCTGTACTCTAATAAAAGGGAAAACACAGAAGATATGGACAGGTTTCTACATACTTATGAATTACCAATATTAAATGAAGGAGATAAAAACATTTTAAATACCCCAATTACAATCAATGAAATGGAAAATGTAATTTAAAGTTTACCAACAAAGAAAAGCACAGGTCCTGATGAATTCACTGCTGAAATATACAAGACATTTAGAGAAGAACTACTGCCATTACTCTCCAAACCTTTCAGTGAAATTGAAAGGGAAGCAATACTTTCAAATTCATTCCTGGAAGCAAGTATCACTTTGATTCCCAAACCACGGAAAAATGCAAATAAAAAAGAGAACTACAGCCAATCTCCTTAAAGAATATAGATTTAAAAATCCTTAATAAGATACTAGGTAACAGAAAACAGATGATCATCAAGAAGATCATACATCCTGACCAAGTCGAATTTATACCAGGGATGCAAGGATGGTTCAACACACACAAGTCAATAAATGTAATACACTATATTAAAAAAGTCAAAAACAAAAACAACAGGATCCTCTTGATAGATGTAGAAAAAGCATTTGACAAAATCCAACACCCATTCATGATAAAAACTCTGCAAAAATTGGAATAGATAGTCTATATCTCAATTTAATAAAAGTTATCTATGAAAAATGCACAGCCAACATCATATTAAGAGGCCAAAAACTGAAAAACTTCACATAAAAACAAAGAAGAAGGCAAGGAAACCCACTATCACCACTCCTCTTCATTATAGTTCTGCAAACATTAGCCATAGCAATCAGACAAGAGAAAGAAATTAAAGCAATAAAGATAGGAAAGGAAGAAGTTAAACTGTCATTATTTGCTAATGATATCATACTCTACAATGAAGAACCAAAAAACTCCACCAAACGACTTCTAGATTTAAATGACACTTTTAGCAGAGTAGGAGGATACAGGGTCAACAATCAAAAATCAATGGCCTTCTTGTACACAAATAGACTCACTGAGAGAGAAATTAGCAAAAACATTCCCTTCACAATAGCTTCCAAAAAAATGATGTATATAGGAATCAATCTAAGAACAGAAGCAAATAACATCTATACTGAAAACTGCAGCACTCTGAAAAAAGAGATCAAAGATGATATAAGAAAATGGAAAGATATCCCCTGCTCCCTGGTAGGAAGAATCAACATAGTGAAAATGGCCATACTACCAAAACTTCTATACAGATTCAATGCAATGCCAATTGAAATTCCAACACCATATTTCACAGAACTAGAAAAAAGAATTCAAATTTCATTTGGAACCAGAAGAGACCTAGAATATCAAAGCCATCCTAGGCAAGAGATACATGGCAGCAGATATAACAATTCCCAATTTGAAACTATACTACAAAGCCACTGTGATAAAAACAGCATGGCACTGGCAAAACAAACAAACAAACAAAATTAAAAAAAACAGACCTGAGGGTCAGTGGAACAGATTGGAAAGCAAAAACAAAACAAAACAAAACAAAACAAAAAAACAACAACTCCAGATGAACTCAGCTACCTCATCTTTGACAAAGGAGCTGCCCAACCTCACTGGAGGAAAGATAGCCTCTTTAATAAATGTTGTTGGAAAAACTGGATCTCAACCTGTCAAAGATTAAAACTAGAAGCTTATCTTTCAACATGCATTAACTTAAAATCCAAATGAATTAAAGATCTAAACATTAAAACAGAAACACTAAACTTGCTGGAAGATGAGTTAGGCATAACTATTTAAGACATTGGCATAGGAAAAGACTTTATGAACAAATCCTCAGTAGCATGGGAACTAGCAGAAAGAATCAACAACTGGGATCTCATTTTATTAAAAAACTTCTGCACTGTAAAAGAAACCATCAACAGAACTAAAACAACCTACAAGGTCAGAAGAAAATTTTTTATGAGCTGCTTCTCATAAAAAGGACTATTATCTAGAATATATAAAGAACTCAAAACAATTAGCCACCCAAATATAAGGGCCCTATTCAAAAATGCCATGTAAAATGAACAGACATTTCTTAGACAAAGAAGTAAAAACAGGAAGTAAATATATGAAAAAATTGTTTCACCTCACTGGTCATTAGAGAGATGCAGATGAAAATAGCAATGAGATTCCACCTCATCCACATAGAATTACTGCTATCAAGAAAAAAAAAACAATAACAATTGTTGGTGGCGTTGGGGGGAGAAAAGGACCATTTTCCATTGTTGGTGGGAATGCAGACTGGTGGATTGATTGAAATCAATATGGAGATACCTCAAAGAACTAGGACTAGAGTTTCAATTTGACCCAGCTTTCCCTCTCATTGTTATCTTTCCAAAAGAATTGAATCATGTCACAGTGATATATGCACACCTATGCTTTTAGCGGCATAGTTTGTAATAGCTAAAACTTGGAAACAGCCCATTTGTCCATCAGTTGGAAACTAGATAAAGAAGATGTGGTTGTTCTATAAAATGGAATACTAATCAGCAATAAAGAATGAGAAATTAGATCCATTCAGAGGAAAATGGATAGGTACTGAGGATATACTCCTAAGTGAAATAAATAATTCACACATGTGTAAATACTGAATAGCCTCTCTGGTGTGAAAAACTATAATAATACATGAGATCCTAATGAGATAATTGACAATGTGAAATTGGAAGAAAAAGGCTAATGGTGTAGGGAAAGTGGGAAGGGTAGGGGAAATGTTTTGAGGCAAAGCAAATAAATAGAAGAAAATGAAAAAATGGAAATAAAATGTTTGTAGATGGGGAGGGGAGGAGGGGGTGAAAAGAGGGCAGTGAAAAGGGGAACAAATTAGTACCAAGACCTGTCATGCAAAGGTACAAGATCCCAATGATGAATGTACCTGTACTGTATACCTAAAATGTATGAATAATCTCAATGAGGAAAAAAATTGCGGACCAACCCAAATATGTTTATAGTGAATAAACTCTTCATTATAGCAAATTAACCCTTCAGGATGTGGACACAGAAGGAGTTGGGAAGAAAGGAATAGATATGTAGAAGGATAGAAGTTTTCAAGTGAAGCCAGAAGACACAGGAAGATCATGCATATTCTAGGAAGCTTTTGAAGACAAGAGGGGAATACATAGTGCATTAACAAAGACAATAATAGAACAACTTAATAGTAATAGGGATGCTATAAATTGTACTAACTTTCCTTTTTTCTCATTGAGTTTATTGGTACATTTTAGGTATACAGTACAGTTACATTCATCCTTGGGATCTTGTGCCTTTACATGACAGGTCTTGGTTCTCATTTTGTCCCCATAACCCTCCCCTCCCTTCACCCCCTCCTCCCTTCCCTATTTACACAACTTTATTTCCACTTTTTCATTTTCTCATATTTTTTTATTTTCCCTTATTTCCTTTCCCTACCCTTCTTGTTTCTCCTACACCTTTAACCCTTTCTTCCTATTTCACATTGTCAATTATCTCATTAGGATCTTATTTACAATTATAGTTTTACACAGCTGAGAAACTGTTCAGTATTTACCCATGTGTTACTTATTTATTTCACTTAATAGTATGTCCTCAATATGCATCCATTTTCCTATGAATGACTCTAAATTCTCATTCTTTATGGCTGAGTAGTATTCCATTTTATAGAAAAAGCACATCTTCTTTATCCAGTTTCCAGCTGATGGGAAAATGGGCTGTTTCCAAGTTTTATCTATTACAAACTGTGCAGCTATAAACATAGGTGCACACACACACACACACATATACATATATACATATATATATATGTATATATATATATGTCACTGTGATATGATTCTTTTAATTCTTTTGTAAAGATATGCAGTAGAGAGATGGCTGCGTTAAATGGAACCTTTAAGCCTAGTTCTTTGAGGTATCTCAATATTGATTTCCATATTGATTGCATCAGTCTGGACTTACTTTCCTTTGAATGTAATGACAATCAAGAGAATGAAAAAAGAAAGAAGAAAAGAAAAAGCAGGAAGAAATCAAAATTAGGGCAGGTACAGGAATGAAAAAGGAGGTGAAGAACAATGTGAAAGAGGAAGAGATTGAGGTGGGCAAAAGAAAAGAAGAAAGAAAAAATGAAGAATATGAAGAGTGGGTAAAATAAAATTTTAAAAATTAAAATTAAAAATGTAAGAGGGAAATTTTTTCAAATTTGGAGGACCTCCTTCAGTGTATATCTCTGCTCTCTCGATAGACAATGTGGGTGACAATATGCAGATCTATGTCAATTAGACTCAGTAAACCAAAGCAGATCCCTCAGATTCAGGTTGAATTCTGGCTCCAATGCCCAAATTGAGCTCCCTGTCCTGCAGGGTTAATCTCTCCAAGGTTCTTTGGCATGTTCCAGCTGCCCTTCCGCTGAAGATAGTCCAGGTTCTCATGGAAGGTGGTGATCCCTTCTACTTACCAACTTTGTAGGACTGTTGTACCTTCATTGCAGTTGTTCACTTCTGTTCTATCTTCTGGAGCCCAATAAAATGGCCTTTATAACCACCCGTGTCTCTGCAAATTCGATCCAGGTACTGGCACAAACAGGATGCCTAAGAGCCTGCAGTGGTGGGGATGCTGCAAGGGCCCAAAAATGGCTCTGCACTCCTCATCAGTCTCCTCTGAAGGAGACCTGGGTTACTGGGGGTTGGGCAACCAGCCTAGCTCCACAGTGTGGCTCGACAGTCCTAACTGGCCTGCTCCAATCTGCATAAACATTTACGTTAGCATTCATTAAAACATATTCAGTATATGAAAAATTTCTAATTTCTTCCACCTAATAATCTAGTGATATTTTCAAACAATTTTTCTTTAAATATTACTATTAAATATGTATAATCATTATTTCTGTATTTGAAAGGCAAATAGTTCCATTATTTGCATTTGTAAATAAATGTAAATGACACAAAATATATCACACTGTTTCATATGATAATTCAAGAGCAATATATTAGTTGACCTTTTGTGAATTGAACAAGTATGCAAACATAGAAATACCTTAGTTTGAAGTATATTTCTTATATTTGTATGCCTTCTTTCAGACCCTTTAAGACTTCTGCTCCTTTACTCTAAATGGGCTGATGTCTTTCTTATTGCTTTGTAAGTGAAATAATTTTGGTTATGTGCATGTATATATTGATAGATGTAAATGTAGATTTATATATGCATTCCTATCATTGTTCTCTTATATAATGTAGGACAAAAACTAAAACCCAATGAATACTGTATCCTAAAAGATCTTATATAATAAAATATTTTGAAAGGTAAACCCGGAATGCATGTAGTTTCAGAAAATAAGAAGATCCATTAAAAAGACATAGGTCTCACATTGTTTTCTTTTCCCTTATTACCCTTCCCCTACCCATCCCACCTTCCCTACACCTTTAGCTCCTTTTTTCCCTTTTCTAAATGTTAGTAATCTTATTAGGATCTTATGTATTATTGCAGATTATTCACACCAGAGAAACTATGAAAATAAAGCATTTGTAGATGGGGAGGGGAGGAGGGGGTGAAGGGAAGGCAGGGACAAAGGGAAAAAACAAGAATCAAGACATGTCATGTAGAGGTACAAGATCCCAACAATGAATGTAATTGTACTGTATCCCTAAAATGTACCAATAAACTCAGTTAAAGCTGAAAAAAAAAAAGACATAGGTCTAAGCAAGGACTTTCTGAACAGAATCCCAATTACACAAGAAATAATATCAAGAATTAATAAATAAAATCATAAAAAATTACAAATCTTTTGCAAAGCAAAGATATCAATCAGCAGAGTGAAGCGCCCACCGACAGAATGGGGAAAAAAGTTGCAAGGGAATCCTCAGAAAACTAATATCCAGAATATATTAAAAAACTGAAAAAAAATTAGACCCAGCAAAATAAAAGGCCCAATCAAAAAATGGTCAACTGAAATAGACACTTCACAGAAGAAAAGTACCAAAGACTAATGAGTGCATGAAAATCTTTTCAATATCTCTCTTTCCTTAAAGAGCTACAAATTAAAACAATAGTGAGATTACTTCTAACTACTAAGAAATGGTTGTCACAAAGAAATCAGGTAACAAATGCTGGAGAGGCTGACAGGAGAATGAAACTTTTCATTGTGTGTGTGCATATAAACTAGAACAACTGTTATGAAAATTAGTATGCAACTTCCACAAAAAACTAAAAATAGAAATTCCATTTTACTAATCTATTCCCCTCCATTACAGTGCTGCATGCATACCTATGTTTATAGCAGCACAGTTCATAATAGCTACTCTTGGAAGTAGCCTATATGTCCATCAGTAGATGAATGGATACACATTAGTTGGTATACAATTGAGAACTAGTCTGCCATAAAGAAGAATAAATTAAAGTCATTTTTAGGAAATAGATGTGCTACGAGATCATAATATTAAGTGAAATAAAGGAGACATACAGTCTTAAATATTATGTGATTTCTTTTATATGAGAAACCCAACATAAAAATAAAGAGCAAAATAAAAGATAACACAGATAATACAAAAAATAGATCTTTTGCAAAAAAGGAAGAGGAACTAAGAAATGGATCAAGGATAGCAGGAAGGGGAATGGGATGTAAAAAGAAGTAAAATGATGTGCTAACTTCTTGTGAGAGATATAACCATGTACTGCAAACACATACTAGTAAAAAATATTACAAAAAATGAATATTGCATAAGATAATGGGTATAGAGGCTTAGCATGCTTTATAGCACACACACAATAGATGTGATAAGAGGACCTTTCTATAGACTTTCCTGAAACCTCCTTTAAGTGGCCAGAGCAACCTGATGACAGATTAAACACAGCCCACTTCTTACACCCTCAAACAAACAAAAAAAAACTCAGTCTTTGCCTGACCTTGGTGTGTCATGAGCACTATGCTGCAGGTTCCAGAAGTTCTCCTCATACTATAGCAGCTTCACATAGGTAATGAGCCACTGTACCGCCATTCCCATAGTCCAGTTGTACACTATGGAAAAAGACAAAACCATTACCCTAAAATTAATAATAGTGGAAGTGTGTCAAAGGAACACAGGGGCCAAGTAAACTACTTGTTAGTAGCAGAAATTAGAACAATTTGAAATACAAAATAAAGTAGTATCAGATTATGATCCACAGTACAAAATAAACAGGATTTTTCACATTGCTATAAATAAATGATTGACAGGAAAGAAAATTCTCTTGCAAAGAATGTGACTGTGTTGCATACCTAATGTGTACCAATAAATTTAATAAAGATAAAAAAGAATAATTCCAAAATATGATTTTGGAAACTCTTCCCACAAAGAGATGCATTAGAATAGGCTCGAGAAGAGGCTACACATACTGTCTTTTTGTCCAAAAAGAATCATGTGGAAAAGTAACAATGAAATTATATATTTAAATTGTGAGTGAAGACACATGATAAATGTTATTTTAGCCAGGTAATCAAGTTTAACACAAAAAATATGCAGTGATATTGGCAGTATTCGTTGAAGAATAGGTTGAGCATGACATTTATCTATGTCTTTTTCCTCCCCCATATGCATCACCATAGCCTAATCTTGAGAAACCACCACATAAAAATAAATAGGGAGACATTCTACAAAATTACTGCTCAGTAATCCTGAGAACCTCAGTGTTATCAACAACGAAGTCTGAAAACTGTCATTAATACGAATTTAAGAAGACATGATGGATATATGTAATGTAGAACAGAAAAGTACCTTTAGAAAGAACTGAAGAAATCTGAATAAAAATGGACTTTAGTGAATAACAATCATGAATATTGATTGTTTAGCTTTGATATATTTATCACACTAATAGAAGTTGTTATAATAGTGCAAACTCACTATTAGGTATATGAAAACATCACGTTATCGCTAAGTCATCATGTTTGTTTGTTTTGTGTGTGTGTGTGTGTGTGTGTGTGTGTGTGTGTGTGTGTGTGTGTGTTACCGGGGATTGAACTCGGGTCCTTGCACTTGCAAGGCAGGCCACCAAACCACTGAGCTAAATCCCCGGCCCCATCACACATTTTCTATAAAAGAATTCAGCACTTCAGCAAAGGAAATCTTAGTAAACATTTTCTAAACCAACATTAGACAGCCATCCAATTGTGAAAACTAGGTGTTAATTTTTACTTAGTTTATTTCTTTCTTTTGCAACTGTTTAAAATGACATTGAATCCTAATCAATGGACTGTTTCCTTCTCTACTACATGACTATTTTATGTTCACAATAATGTGATATCCTAAAGGGAATCTTTGGGAATTTAGGTAAATCTCTGATGACACCTACTAGCTACATGCAGCCTCAAACTGTATCTAGATGACATTAATTGTGGCAATTATTTGCTGTGTATAAACCATGAGCTATAGCAATTAACAGTTTCAGTTGCTTATAACAATAAAATATTTTTAAATCACTGTGGATATCACAGACACTAGTGAAGTGAAGGGGCATATATTTATTGGTACTTTCAAATAAAAACATATGTCATCACTTGAAACTTTTTTATTAAGGTCACTGGTGCCATTTAGGTATACATAATGATCAAGTCATCATAGAGAATTTGTACCTGTACATGATATATCTTGATTCCCATCTTTTCCCATTCCCCTACCCTTCCTTGAACACTCCTTATTTATAAAAGCTTTCTTTGCATTTTATATCTTTCTCATTTTTTTCTTCTCCCTTTCTTCTTTCCTCACTCCCCATTCCTTTGTTCCCCTTTCATTTTGAAGAATTTCATTGTATTTCACAATATCTGCTATACATTTTTGTACTTATTCACACTTTCAGTTTCTCACACCAAAGAGACAATGTGATATTTACACATATGTCTGCTTTATTTCATTTAAGAGCACAGCCTCAAGGTGCATCCATTTACCTAGAAATATCTGAAGTTCATCTTTCTTTATGGCTGTGTAGTATTCCATTATATTTTTTAAAACATCTTATGTATCCATTTGTTGATGGTGGGCATTTTGGTTTTTTTACAAGATCTAGCGTTTACAAACTGCTGCTATTAACATTGGTGTACCGGGCCTGGGATTTAGCTCAGTGGTGCCACTGCCTGCCTTCTAAGTGCAAGGACCCGAATTCGATCCCAGGTACATTTAAAATCAGTTATGGGCCAGGGATTTAGCTAAGTGTTTCTGCCACTTAGAAGCACAAGGACCAGAGTTCATCCCTACAACAACAACAACAACAAAAAAATGGTGTACCTATATCAGTGTGGTATGATGCCTTTAATTGTTTTGGGAAGATAGCCAGAAGGGGAATACCTGGGTCAAATGGGACCTCTAATCTTAATTTTTTGAGGAATCTCCACACTGATTTCCACAGAGGTTGCACCAATTTACACTCCCTCCAGCAGGAGAGAAAGGTTCCTTTTTTCCCAATAGCCCCATCAGAATTTGTTGCTTGATTTTTTGATAATAGCCATTCTTTGTAGAGTGAATTGAAATCTCACGGTTGCTTAAATTTGTATCTCTCGAATTACCAGTGATATTGAATTTTTTTTTCATTTTTTTTGGCCATTTTAACTTCTTCATCTAAGAAGTGTGTATTCATCTCAGTTGCTCACTTTTGGGTTGAGTCTTTGCATTTAGGAGGAGTCTGATTTTTTTTTCATTTCATTATATGTTCTAGATATTAGTCCTTATTCTTAGGAAAAACTGTTTAAACTATTTTCCATTCTGTGAGTTTTATTTTCATTCTGTTTGTGATTGCTTTGCTGTGCAAAAGCTTTTTAATAAGATAACATTTGTTGATTCTTTGTACTTTCCCATTTGATCATCAGAGATTTGGTCACAAAGTATTTGCCTGCACTCAAGTCTTAAAGAATTCTACCTAGTCTCTCTTCCAGCAGATTAAGTGTTTCTATTTTAATATTTAGATCTTGGATTAATTTTTATCTTAGCTTAGTGTATGGTGAGATTCATGTCTTGTTTTATTCTTCAGCATGTGGAAGACAATTTTTTCAGCACCATTCATTAAAGAGTCTTTGTTCCAGTGAACATGTTTGGCCTCTATGTCAAAGTTAAATAGCTGAATATGTTTGGGCTAGTTTTTGTATATTCTAATCTATTCCATTGCCCCTCAGGTCTGTTTGCTTGCCAATATTATGCTGTTTTCATCACAGTAGCTCTGTAGTATAATTTTAAATCAGGGTTTGTGATTCCCTCCTGATTTACCTCTGTTCTCCAGAATTCTTTTTGCTATTCTAGGTCTCTTTTGGTTTCAAATGAATTTTAGGAATATTTTATCTAGTTATCTGAGGTATCTTAATATTATTTTGGTTGGGATTGCATTAAACTTGTATAACAACTTTGGAAAAATGGCCATTTTCACTGTTGGTACTTTCAATAAAAGAAGAAGGGTTATTTTTACATTTTTTGATATTCTCTTCAATATCCCTTTTCAGAGTACTGTAATTTTCAATGTAAAGATATCTTACTTTTGTTAGATTGATTCCTAAGTATTTCATTTTTTAATGTTTCCCCAATTTCTCTCTCAGTGAGTTTAATATTAGTATACAGGAATGCTATTGATATTTGAGTGTTCACTTGGTATCCAGCTATGTGTCTTAAGTTGGTTATTAAATTTAGAAGTCTTTTGGTGGAGTTTTGGGTGTCTTTTCTGTAGACTTTCATGTCATCTGCAAATAATGATAATTTAACTTCTTGGTTTCCTATCATTATTTCTTTCTTTCTCTTTTTCAAGTGTTCTGACTTCTGTTTCCAGAACTATATAGAATAGGAATAGTGGTAGTGGACATCCTTGTCATGTTCCTGAATTTAGAGTGAAAGCTTTCAGTTTCTGACCATTCAGTATGATGTTGGCTGTTGGTTTGTCATAAATGGCTTTTATCATACTGAGAGAAAGACCATCTATTCCAATTTTCTCTAGAATTTTTTTTTTTAATCATGAATGGGTCTTGGAATTTGTCAAATGCTTTCTCTGCCTCTATTGAGTTCATCATGTGATTTTTGTCTTTGATTCTGTTGATATGATGCATTACATTTATTGATTTGCATATGTTGAATTCTCTCTGCTTCTTTAGGATATAACCTACTTGGTCACAGTTTATAATCTTTTTGATGATTTGCCTGATTCTGTTTGCCAATATCTTAATGAGGATTTTTTTGTCTGTGTTCATTAGGGATATTGGTCTATAGTTTTCTTTTTCCTTGGGCCCTTCTCTGGTTTTTATATAAGGGTAATACTTCCTTCCCTTTCAATTTCATTAAAGATATCAAAGAGTAGTGTCATTAGAATTTTTCTAAATTTCTTGTAGGACTCATTTCTTATAAAAACTGTCAGGACCTGGGCTTTTTCTTTGTTGAAAAGTCTTTAATTACATTTTCAATTTTATTGACTGATATGCGATCATTTAGCAGTTTTCTATCTTATTGGTTCAGCTTTAGTAATTCTTATGTAACTAAGAATCTGTCTCTTCTGTTTTCCATTTTATTAAAGTACAGATTCTCAAAGCAGGTATTGATAATCTTCTAGAGTGTGGCTGTATCCATTCTGATTTCACCCTATTTATTCCTAATTGCATGGATTTGAGACTTTACTTTGTTAGATAAGGTTGGCCAAGGATTTAGCAATTTTGTTTAATGTTTCAAAGAATCAAGTCTTCTATTCATTGATTCTTTGTATTATTTTTATTCTCAATTTCATTAATTTCTGCTCTGGTCTTTATAGTTTCCTCCCTTGTATGAGCTTTAGACTTGACTTGTTCTTCTTTTCCTAGAAATTAAAACTTCAACATTAGATTGTTTATTTTAGCATGCTAAGTTTTCCTGTTGTGGAAATTCACAGCTATGCATTTCCCTCAAAGGAGTGCTTTCATTGTGGCCTATAATTTCTGGTATGTTTTATCAACATTACCATTTAATTTTGGATACTGTATAATTTCTTTTTAATTTCATTTGTGCCCCATTGGTTGTTCAGCATGGTGTTATTTAATTTCAATATTTTTATGGAATTTTATGGTTTCTTTTGCCACTGTTTTCCAATTTCATTGCAGTATGGACAAATAATATGAATAGGATAATTTCAATGATTTTGCATCTACTTAGGCATGTTCTATGGAATACTGTATGGTCTATTTTGGAGAATATTTGTTGTGCATGTGAAAAATGCATACTCTTTTGTAGGTGGGAGCAATCTGTAGATATCTACTAAGTCCATTTGCTCCCAAGTTTGGCTTAATTCTGATATTTCTTTGCTCGTTTTATTTTCTACTTGATTGGTCTATTTGTGACAGTGGGGTATTACTTTGTTGGTGCTTATTAGATTATTCATGTTCATTAATATTTGTTTTATATACACTAGTATTAGATGCACATATATTTATGATTTTTAATCTCTTCTTCTTGGACTTTTCCATTGACAAGGTGGTAGTGAAATTCTTTGTCTTTTTATCAGTCTTGGCTTAAAGTTCACATTATCTGCAAATAGAATAGCTACCTCTGCTTTTTTTCAGGTTTCTGTCAGAGGAAATTTTTCCATCCGTATAGATTTAGTCTATGAATTTGATTTTTAGTTTAATGTTTTGTTGTATGCAGCATATTATTGGATCCTGTTTCTTTATCCATTCTGCCAATTTGCTTCCTTTGATCAGTGAATTGAGACTATTTACATTGATGGTTATAAGTGATATTTACTGTCTTAGCTTTGTTGTATTGTTTTCCTGTTTTCAGTTCTCTGACTTACCCCTCTGTTTAATTGCTTGCCTTGCCTGGCGGCTTTTTTCTATTGGTGTTCTTGGAATTTTGGCTTTTGTTATGTCTTTCTAAAATATCCTTCAGAACACTTTATAGAGTTTAGTGGTCATGAATCTCTTCAGTTGTTCTTTGTCATGGATGTAGCTTATTTCTCTATTGATTTTGAAAGATAGTTTTGCAACATACATCAATCTGGGTTGGGGACTGTTTTCTTTCTGGAATTGAAATATTTCATTCCAAGCTTTCCTTGACATAAGGGTTTGCATTGAGAAGTCTACTGTGATTCTGGTGGACTTTGACATATTGTTGATTTGTGTCTTTAACAGCTTTTACTATTCTGTACTTGTGTTGAACTTCTGAAATCTTCATTATTATATGCTTTGGTGTAGATTTATTTTGGTTATGGCTAATTGTAGTTCTATATGCCTCCTTTACTTGTATGTCAAATTCTTTTTCCATGTTTGGGAAATTTACTGTCATTCATTATATGAAAAGGATTTGTATGTTATTTGCAGTTTCTGGCTTTCTCATTGAGTCTGATCAATCTTATGTTGTTCCTTGTTGCAACATCTTACAAGTGTTGGATTGATTTTGCATGAGTCCTTGCTATTCTTTTTTCAAGTTACTTTTTTTTTCTCATAAAGTGTATTGGTACATTTTAGGTATACAATACAGTAACATATATCATTGGGATCTTGTACCTTTACATGATGTATCATAGTTCTTATTTTTCCCCATTCCCCTGTCTTCCCTTCTTCCCTAAATATGATAAAAGGAAAAAAAATGACAACAAAGCCCTTCCTATTTTTAGGATATCTTTCTTTTTGTGGTAACTAACTGCAATCCTGTCTTCTAGATTTGATATTTTGTCCTTGTCATTGTTCAATCAGATGCATGTAATTTCAGTAGAATTTTTAATCTCTATCTGCTTGAGTCAGTATCATGTCTTCCATTTATTTCCTATGTTGGGCACCATTTACCTAAGTTGCTATATTTTTCACTTGGGTCTACTCTCGATTCATTGAGGATGTCCTTCATTTTGATCATCATTTCTTTGTTTTACCTGAGTGAGAGTCTTTGCTCTATGACTTCATTCATGTATTTTTTTTTTTTAACTTCTGCCCCTATCATTTCAGAAATTTCAGGTGGGTTACATTTTGCTTCTGTGTCTTGTCATTCTTTTTGTTTCATTTTATTTTGTTTTCTGCATTGATGCTTGTAAATTTTTTATGATAGATAGCTTCATTAGTAGTATTGATAATTGCCTAGGAATTGTCTATTTCTCAGAGATGTCTTTTTGGTGTATGTGGTTCTTGGTCTTTGTGTCAGTACCAAGATTCTCCCTTCCCAATTTATTAAGGAGGAGAATTTTCTATCTATTTTGCTCAGCACCCTTTCCTTTGGTACTGGGCTATGTTGACAGTTATGACCCCAGACAATCACAGTATTCCTACACAAGGGAGAAAACTGATTAACACAGGTATGACACTCTGTCTCAAGTGGTAAGATTATAATAACAATAGCATTATGCACAGATGAGAAACTGAAAAATTCCAGTAATAATTACTTTAGTAACTTTTTTATTTGTTTTTGTTTTTTGTTTTTTGAGACAGGGTCTCACTATGTAGTTGAGACTGACCTGGAACTCACTATGTAGCTCAGGCTATTCTCAAACTCACAGAGATCCTCCTGCCTCAGCCTCTCAAGTGCTGGGATGCACCACCATGCCCAGCTTACTTTAATGATAAGAGCAAGGTCTATAGTTATATAACATAAATCTAACATAATGCAGGAAATTGCATGCAATTACTTTCTCCTTTATGGAGTTTCTTTACCCTTTGGCATGAATTTAAGGATGGGGACAAGACAAAGGACAGGTAACAGAAATATAGTAGAAGCAAGGCTGGAGGAAAAAGGATGGTTATTCAAACTTTGGGAAATTGGAACAGAGGGCAGGAGAAAAAGAATGAAGGTGAAATCAAGGGGAAAAATGAGAACCAAGACCTGTTATGTAGAGGTACAAGATCCCAACAATGAATGCAGCTGTACTGTATACCTAAAATGTATCAATAAACTCAATAAAAAAAAAAGAATATAGAAGCAGACTAGGAACACAAGAGACTATGTTCACTCAGATAAAAATTTCATAAAATCAAGAGAGGTCATTGACGAATGTCAGACAGGAAATGAGTAGAACAAAACAAAGCTAAAAATCTAAATAACATAAAAAAGAAAATACCCACCAGGCAGTAAGAGAAAAATAAAAAAAATAAATAAAACAAATAGAATTCCTGTGGTGTCCACAGTTCTGTAGTAGTGTCAGAGTCAGAACCCAAAACTGTGCTGTGTAACCCTGCCAAATCTGTAGTATGATTAGTGCTGGGTATGGGGCTGAACTTGGCCTCTGGTTGTGTGGGCTGGGGCCAATTTTCAGTCTGTATGTTCCTTGTCAACCCACCCAGGTCTTTTGTGACCATCTCAACTTTGCTCTCCCAGTTGCTGTGTGCTCTCAGGAAAGGATAGCCCAAGGCTGCTCCCAGTCCCTTGTACATTTGGCTCCTCCCAGTCTTTACACAGTATCCACTATTCCATAACCCCTGGCATATCTCTATCCCATCATGCTGGTTGTCAAAGAGCAGGGGTGGAGGTGAGGTGCTGTCACTGCAACAATAACAACCCAGGGCTGCTTGGTTCCTCTTCAATCTCCTCTCCAGTGGTCTTTATGCTGATTTCATAATTTTTTAAAAATATCCCATGCATTTGCATCCCTCTCCCATCCACCACTGATGTCCACTCACTTCTTTAACTGACTCCACTGCAAAGCAATCCTTAACTTTTAGGTCACTAGTGGTTCCAATTAGCAGCTATGTTTTTAGTTGATTTTCTCTGAGTAGCTCCAACACGGTGGCTTCTAATGTATTTAGCTATTTTGAACCATCTTAAAGCCATTTTTCTTTACACTTTTGTCTGTTTTCTTTTCAGGTTGAAAACTACCACATATAAATCATGAGAAATCTTGAATGAGAAGTTAGGAAAAGGGATACGTATTGAGGATATACTCCCAAGTGAAATAAATAAGTCACACATGTGTAAATACCGAATAGTTTCTCTGGTGTACATAAGATCCTAATGAGATAATTAACAGTGTGAAATAGGTAGAAAACAGCTAAGGGTGTAGGGAAAGTGGGAAGGGTAGGGGAAAGGTAATAAGGGAAAGGGAAAAATAGGAGAAAATGTAAAAATGGAAATAAAATGTTTGTAAATGGGGCGGGAAGGAGGTGGTGAAGGGAGGGCAGGGACAAGGGGAATAATGAGAACCAAGACCTGTCATATAAAGGTAAAAGACCCCAATAATGAATGTAACTGTACTCTATACCTAAAATGTACCAATAAACTCAATGAGGAAAAAATTATATATAAAAATCTTTATATTGCCATACTATCTAAAATATTTACCAACCAAATTTGCTTTGTTTATGGTGATTCAGTTTCACTCAGATAATTTCAATAAGAGAATGGAAAATTAATAGCTGTAGTGGTGGAGAAATAAATTTTCAATTTAGACCCAAGTATATAGCTGGACATAAAAAAAAATTAAATAAATATTTAAAAATTATCTGATGTTTTAGCATGAATCAAATGTTACTTTTTTTAAACAAAAAGCATTATATACAGTTTTATTATGGAAAGACTGGAAAATGTTTATCTACTAAGTTGATACATAGATATAATACATATATGTAAATATAATTTCCAATGGAAGAGATCAGTACTGATGATCCTGTTCATTATAAGTATCATATGTGAATTTATAAGCTATTTTTACTCCTGTCTAACTTTTCATAGTCATTTAGACTATGAAAATAAAAATAACCTATTAGCTACAATGACTTATTTCTTAAATGCTCTAAAATATTATTGTACAAAATATATCTCTTGACCATACTCCTCACTATTTATTCCTATTGCTTCTTCAGTAGCCGTATGTATTGGTTAGTTTTCATGGTGCCGCGACAACACACCCAATGCCAGTAGCTTAAAGGTGGAGTGGTTTATCTGCCTCACAGTTTCAGAGTTTTTAGCGGATGGTCACTGAGCCCCAAGGTGCAAGCAGCATGATGGAGGGACATGGCACAGGAAATCTTTTCACCTCATGGCAAATGGAAACAGAAAGCAAGCAAAAGCCAGAAATATATAACCATAAAAGACATGTCTGTAGTGACACACCTCCAACTCAGTCATATCTATAAACATCGTACTCAAATGAGGCTGACTAGTGCAAATTGCATTCTAATAGTTTCAGTACTGTGTACATAAGACTTTGGGGGAACTTTTTGGTTTTAACCTACACCACCACACTAGAAATTCTACAAATTTTTTTGGCTAGACTTCAATGTAAGTGATTGCTTCTTGGTTACAACACAGTTAGAATACTAAATGCAGGCTGGTATCACTGCCCCATGGGCACAGAGGAGCTCCACAGTGCAGGAGGCAAGGAACACCAGTGTGCCCGCCTACCTTTGGACACTGATTGCCCTGGTACCTGAATCCACACTGCAGAGGTGCAGGGGTTCAGAAAGGACATTTATGAAGACCAGAAGACAGAGCAGAGGTGAACAACAGAAAGAGGACCACTCTGAGGCTCCTTGATGGAAACAGAAGCCCACCAGAAAAGTGAAGAAATCTCAGGAATAAAGGTATATCACACCACTGTGGCTGGTAATTTGTAGGGATCACTATCTCCCTTTAGAACCTGGAATAAACTCAGGGAAAGGGCAGCTGGAACCTGCAGTAGAACCTTGAAGAGTTCAACCAATCAGGAGATCAGGGAGCTCAAGTTGGGCCTTGCAGCCAGAAATCAGCATGAGTCTCAGGGGACTGCTGCTGGCTTGCTGAGACCAATTCACTGGGAGCTGCACACTGCTGCCAACGTTGTCTATTGTGACAACAGGAACATACCCTGAGGGATGCCATTTACTTTTATTCTTTATTTTTAAAGTTATTTTTCTTGTATTTTTAATTTTTATCTTTTTATTTATTTATTTATTTATATCTTTAAATTTTTCTTTTTTCATCTGTCTCACTCTCTTGCTCTCTCTCTCTCTCTCTCTCCCACCTTATTCTTCATCTCTCACATTTTTTATTCCTGTTACTGTCCTAATTCAGATTTTTTCTTTCTTTTATATTTGATTGTCATTAATATTAAAGGAACGTGAATACAGTTTCTAGCTTCCCTGCGGCTGTTAGGTTGTTCTGTTCTTGTGTTTGTCCTTTCATTGTGCCTCTTTGTATTGAACAGTTTCCTACAGTTTGGATGATCTTCCTGTGTCATATGGCCTCTTCTCTAACTTTTACTTGTGCTTTTACCTATCTTATTCCTGTTTGCCACCTGCTTCAAGTCCCTATCCCCAAGGGCAAAGTTTGCTATATTTTTTTATTGAGTTTATAGGCACATTTTAGGTATACAATACAGTTAAATTCATTATTGGGATCTTGCACCTTTACATGACAGATCTTGGTTCTCATTGTTCCCTTTGTCCCTGCCCTCCCTTCATCCCCTCTTCCACTCCCCATTTACAAATATTTTATTTCCATTTTTTCATTTTCTCATATTTTTTTTCTTTTTGCTTATTACATTTCTTCTACCCTTCCCACTTTCCCTACACCTTTAGCCCTATATTTAGGACTGGTCCAAGATTTGGATTTAACTCACATGGTTAAAGTTGATAGAATGATGACTACCACAAATTGTCATTTTCTAAGCTATGCTTGATGCTACTGTTGTTGCTGACTGTATCATTTAGACTACAGTGTTGTGCTTGATCAATTAACTATTCTTTCCTGTATACTGAAAATGAAATTGCCTAAGAGCCATTAGAGACTCAAGCTAAAGACCAGCTATATCTGGAAGACACCTCTGAGAAGCAGTCATTCTATAAGTGTTTGAAATACAAAAACAAAGATATGTACAATAAGCAATATTGAAGTATCAACCAGGAACTAAATGAAAAACAGTATCAATGAAAAAATAGAAATAAGACACCTCAGCAAGGTACAAACACAGACTTCCAGTTCAGCAAAGCTAAATTTTGGGTGAAATGAGGTGGAAAAATCTGATAATCAACCATCTGAACACACTGAACTGATAGCACAGGAAGTAACAAAACAGATGAAGAGGTTCTAGAAATCCAAACCATAAATAATTTCCCATATAACTAAAGAGATGGTGAGGAGAATGAAAGACATGATTAGAATCTCTAGAACAAAAACAGATTTAAAAATAGATGAGTTCAGGAACATGATGGAAGCTGTGAATGTCCAGCATAGGAAAGAAATGAAAACCATGAATAAATGCCCAACATAGTAAAGAAATGGAATTGATGAAACAGATTCAAGCAGATATCGAGGAGATTAAAAACTCTATTAAAAGTATACATAACAGACTGAGCCAATCTGAAAGACAGGATACCAGATATTGAAGACAAGATGGCAGTCAGTGATCATAAAAAGAGGGGTTTCTTTAAAAAAGTAAGGGAACATGAAAAATCAATACAACACCTCCCAGATGATGTAAAGAAGAATAATATAAGATGGATAGGAGCCCAAGAAAAAGCAGGAGAAATTACAAATGACATAAAAAATTATTCACATAATTAATGACAGAAAACATCTTAAACAGAGGGGAAGAATTTGACATACAGATAAGTGAGGCTTATCCAACTAGACGTGATCTCAAAAAATCTACACCTAGACATATAATAACCAAGATCCCAGAAACTCAACAGAAGAACAAAATTCTATAAACAGTTAAAGAAACAAATCACATGCAAAGGAAAGCCCATCAGAAGCACAGCAGACTTTTCAACATAAACCCTCAAGTGAAGGAGAGCATGGAATGAGGTACTTCATTCCCTAAAAGAACAAAACTTCCAAGCTAGACTGATGTATCCTTAAAAATTATATTTCAAATTTGAAGGGGCCATAAGATATTTCCAAAACAAAGAACACCTGAAGAATTCATGAATACCAAACTAGCACTCAAAATAATTCTAATGGATATCCTAGAAAAATACAATGAAGATCACAACTCCATGAGGAGCAAAAGAGCAAATCCAGGAGGCAAGGTAAGAAATTAAAGGGAGAGGGGATAAAATGAAAAATAAATAAGCCAAAGACAGGAAAATAACATGACAAGGATAAGTCAATGCATAACAGTTATATCTATAAATGTTAATGGCCTCAATTCACCAATCAAAAGAAATAGCCTGGCAAAGTGGAGTAAGAAGCAAAATCCACCAATATGTTGTATACAAGAAATGCAAAGAAACTTATAGACTGACAGTAAAAGGATAGAAATCAATTCTCCATGTGACAAGTACCCAGAAAAAAACAAAAGTAGCTACCTTACTCACAGGAAAATTAAATTTCAAACCAAAACTAATTAAGAGAGACAAAGGATGTCACTACATCATTGTAAAGGAACAATTGAAGAGGAGGAGATGACAGTCATAAATATATAGGCATGAAACACTAATGCCCCCAACTATACAAAACAAATAGTAAGGGACATGAAAAACCAAAGAAGCACTAGTACAATTGTGTTAGTGTCCTCAATACCCCACTGTCACAAATACACAGATTTTCTAGTAAATCAATGAATCAATGAATCGAAGAGTTGGTTTTTCAAAAAAATAAATTAAATTGATAAAACCTTAGCCAACCTTATCAAAAAAGGAAAGAAAAGGCTCAGATCCATGTAATTAGGTAAAAAAAGGGTGAAGTCACAACAGATCCAATAGAAATCTAGAGGATCATCAATACCTACTTTGAGAACCTGTACTCTAAGAAAATGGAAAACACAAAAGAAATGTACAGATTTTTGAATACATATGAATTACGAAAGTAGAATGGAGAAGATAAAAAAATTTCTAAACACCCCAATTAAAATCAGTGAAATTTAAAATATAATTAAAATTTTACCAACAAAGAAAAGCCCAGGTTCTGACGGGCTTCACTGCTTATTTCTACAAGACATTTAGAGAAGAACTACTGCAACTACTTTTTAAGCATTTCAATGAAATTCAAAGGGAAGAAAAACTTCCAGCTTCATTCCTGGAGGCAGTGGTAAGTTTGATTCCAAAACCAGGGAAAGATCCAGTGAAAAAATAGAAGCACAGGCCAATCTCCCAAATGAACATAGATTAAAAATCCTCAATAAGACACTGACAAACAGAATACACAGGGTCATCAAGAAGATCATACACACTGACCAAGTCAGATTTATCCCAGGGATGCAAGGATGTAATACATAATATTAACAAAATGAAGGAAGAAAACCATATAATCATTCAACAGATGCAGAAAAAGCATTTGACAAAATTCAGCACCCATTCATTAAACAAACCCTATAGAAAATTGGAATAGATGCTCTTTATCTCAACTTGATAAAGGCATTCTATGAAAAACCAATAGCCAACATCATACTAAATAGTCAAAACCTGAAAAACTTAATGCTAAAATCAGAAACAAAACAAAGATGTCCACTGCCACCACTCTTGTTCAATATAATTTTGGAAACATTAAACACAGCAATTAGACAAGAGAAAGAAATAAAAGCAATAAACATAGGAAATGAAGAAGGTAAACTGTCATTATTTGCTGACAATATGGTACCCTCCATAGAAGACCCAAAAATTTCCGCCAAAAGACCTTTAGATTTAATTCACAGACTCAGTGGAATAGCTAAATACAAGATTAACACTAAAAAATCAATAGCCTTCTTGTACACAAATAATAGACTCACTGAAAAAGCAATTAGGAAGACAATTCCTTTCACAGTAGCACGCAAAAAGGCCTGACATATCTTGGAATCAGTCTAGCAAAAGAAGTAAAATACCTGTCATTGAGAACTACAACACTCTGAAAATAGAGATTAAAGAGAATATAAGAAAATGGAAAGATATCCCTTGTTCCTGGGTATGAAATACCAATATAGGGAAAATTGCCATACTTCCAAAATTGTTATACAGATTTTTCAATCCCGATTGAAATCCCAACAGTATATTTCACTGAACTATCTAAAAGAATCAAAAAATTCATTTGAAATCAGACGATCCCTAGAATAGCAAAATTAATTCTAGGCTACAGAGACATAGCAGGGATTATCCACATTGCCCAACTTCAAATTACATTAGAAAACCACTGTGATAAAAACAGCATGGTACTAGCAAAGAAACAGACCCAAGGGTCAGTAGAATAGCTTAGGTGACACAGAAACAACTCCAGATGTATTCAGCTACCTCATCTTTGAAAAAAGAGCTGACCATCCGCACGGAAGGAAGCATAGACTCTTTAATAAATGGTGTTGAAAAAACTGGCTTTCAACTTGCCAAAGATTAAAGCTAGAACCATAACTTTTACAATGCAATAAACTAAAATCAAAGTGGACTAAAAATCTAAACATTAAAAGAGAAACACTAAACTTGCTGGAAGATAAGTTAGGTGGAACTCTTGAATATATTGGCATAGGAAAATAGTGTATGAACAAATCCTCAATAGCATGGGAACTAGCACAAAGAATAAAAAAACTGAGGTGTCATCTTTTAAAAGGATTCTGCTCTGCAAGAGAAGTCACCATCAGAGCTAAGAGACAACCTATAATGTGGGAAAAAATTTTACCAGCTGCTCCTCAGAAAAAGATCTCCTATCTTGAATATATAAAGAATCCAAAAAAACAGACCCCCCAAATATAAAGAACAAATTAAAAAATGGGTATCTGAAATGAACAGTGATTTCTCAAAGAGAAGTAAAAGCAGCAAATAAACATGAAAAATGTTCAACACCATTGGTAATTTGAGAGGAGCAGATGAAAATAACACTGAAATTACATCTCATCCCCCCAAAAAATTGCTGCTCTAAAGAAATCAGCCAACCAACAACAAATGCTGGCTTGGTTATGGGGAGAAAGGAAATTTCTACATAGTTTTTGGGAGTGCAGACTGATTCAAGCACTGTGGAAATCAATATGGAGATACCTCAAACAACTAGGATAAAAGCCCACTTGACCCAGTTATTTCTATGCTGGGCATCTTACCAAAGAAATTAAAGGAATAATACCACAGTGATATATGCTCTCCCATGTTTATAGTGACACAGATTGTAATATGTAAAACTTGGAAATAGCCCAATTGCCCATCAACTAGAAACTGGATAAAGAAAATGTGTGTATTTTTTTAATGTAATGGAGTATTAGTCAGGCATAAAGAATGAGAAACTAGAGACATTTTTAGCTAAACGGATGCATATTGAGACCACAGTCTTAAGTGAAACAAATAGGAAACACACGAGTAAATACCGAATAGTTTCTCAGGTATAAAAAACTAAAATTGTATGTATAGATCAAGATGTTGATAATTAATTGATAATGTGATATAGAAAGAAAAAGCCTAATGGAATAGGGGAATTGGATGGGATAGGAGAAAGGAAAGTCAGGAAAAGATACTTGAAAAGAAAAAAATGGAGACAAAGTCTTTGTAAACAGGTAAGGGTGGAGGGGATGATGCAAGGGTAGGGTCATGGGAAATAAATAAGAACCAAGAAACATCATGTAAAGGTACAAGATCCCAATGATGAATGTAACTGTACTGTATACCTAAAAAGTACCAATAAGCTAAATGAGAAAAAAATAATACTAAATACAACTGTCCATTAAATTAGAAAACCAGAGTGATGTCAAAATAGTGATACTTATGTATCCTTTTCCAGTTAATGTTGATTGATATATCTGTAATAACACTGATAAATAACCACATGAATAACTGATCATTACATAAAATTCCACACATCATAAATATTGAATTTAGTCTGCATTCTGTTGTAGTATTCAGCAAGCCACATGCTTAACTAAAATGTTTTATTCTTTCATTTCCCTCTATTTAAAGATGTATCTCAGCACTTACATGCCTTATGCATTTCTAGACCTAATAAGAAATGAAAAGGTATATAATGTAATATCCATTCCCTCTATATTGTTGCAAAATGGTTATAAAACCAGTGTATTCACTTGAAAAGCATCAATATCATAAATAAGTGCATTATTCATTGAATCCTATGGGGATACAAAAGACAGAAAAAAATTCCTCTGTCCAGAATTTCCTTGTAAGATTTTATGGAGGTAGTATGATCTGAAATGAACCTTTAGGAACAGATGCTATTTTGATACAGATATAGAACAGAATCAATTCTAGTGAGGTGGAAAAACTGCATGCCTTTACATATAAAAATACAAAGAAGCAAATAAATGTAAAGTTTATTAAAATGACAGAATTCAATTTAGAAGAATTGAGTGGAATGTATTGGCGCGCCATACAAAATTAGGCTTTAAGGGAAGATTAAATCTAGTTTATGGGGAGGAGTGTGGTTCTTAAAGAAATGATAGAAGATTTGTCTTGATTTTATTTTAAAAATCAGAATGTATTAATTCTTAAAGCTAAAATATTTTATTTATGTGAACATTTTAGGAAAAGGTTCTATTCAACTTTCTCAGATATTCATGTTCCACTTGAAAAGAAACTAGCATTGAAAACAATGAAGATTCAGTGAAGGCCACCAAATTATAGAATTGAAAAATCAAAACAGTAAAAATTTACCAATCAACTTATTGAGCAATAGATGGAGTAGGCCATTTTTTTTGATGCCTCTGCAGCGAGGATTTCTTAGATATAAGTCAACTTGAGATGAATGTTCTCGGCTCCTACTGTTCCATCTACCACAAATGATTCCAGGAGCTTGAAAACTTTCTTAAGCATATGCTTCTAAATAATAGGCTAATAGCTAGTCATGTCACAAAATAATAAAATAAAACATGAATATTTCCAAAAGAATGTGAACATATATAATACTTTAGGAAAACAAACCTGACAGTAAGTTAAAAATCTAGAAAATATGAGAACGGACAGATGAAACATCTACTTAAAAAGATAAATTCAGAAATGTCTTAGAAACATAAAACTATATACATTTAATTTTTCCCTGGAAAAAATTCAAGCTAAAACTATAAAAGAGAATATACTGGACCTTATTGACAATAATGGGATTTATTCCTTCTAGGGAAGTAATGTGTAATTACAAAACTTTTATATATAAGCAAATAATTATCTCAATAGTCCAAGGTGGTGAAACACATGCCCTTGAAATAAAAATGTAACATACACCAAAATTTAATATTTTCCCATTTTTATTATTGAATACTTATTATTTGTTACTCCAAAATGCACCAGTAAATACACTGTGACATCAGAATATAGTCTGTTTATTGAATTTAAACTTGCTATATTATTATTTGGCTTCTGTTGAACTATCTTTACCACTCACACTGTCTACCTCTATGTTATGTGTTGCTCAAAAGTCCTACTTTGATGCTTGTGTGTGATCAAAAGAAATAGAACAAAATTAACTCATTCTTCATAGTACTCTTCTCCTTACCTCCATTGCCCTAAAATGATGACACTGAGATTCACAAAAACAGTGTTCATATCACTAAGTGCTTTTTTATAGTGAGGATTGCATTTATAATACTAAAAATAATAAGGTATATTTATGGTAAGTGGGTGAATAAAATATATGTTGGAACCAAGAAACCATTGACATGAAGCAACTTACCCTTTAAAGACACATTTATTAAAAGAATCATATCACAGTGATATATGCACACCCATGTTTATAGCGACACAGTGTGTAATAGCTAAAACTTGGAAACAGCCCTTTTGCCTATCAGTTGGAAACTGGATAAAGAAGATGTGGTTGTTCTATAAAATGGAATACTACTCAGACCTAAAGAATGAGAAATTAGAGTAATTCATAGGAAAATGGATACGTATTGAGGATGCACTGCTAAGTGAAATAAATGTCACACTTGTGTAAATACCGAATAGTTTCTCTGGTGTGAAAAACTATAATAGTACATAAGATCCTAATGAGATAAATGACAATGTGAAATAGGAAGAAAAGGGCTAAAAGTGTAGGGAAAGTGCGGAGGGTGGGGAAAAGATAATAAGGGAAAAGAAAAAAATAGTAGAAAATGAAAAAATGGAAATAAAATATTTATAAATGGGGAGGGAGGAGGGGTGAAGGGAGGGCAGGAACAAGGAGAAAAAATGAGAACCAAGACCTGTCATGTAAAGGTGCAAGATCCCAACGATGAATGTAACTGTACTGTATACCTAAAATGTATCAATAAACTCAATGGGGAAGAAAAGACACACTTATTTAACTACATCAAGAAGATGTAACAAAATATAAGATAATGTTATCACAGTAATGTGAATTCTAAAGAATGTTTTTTTCTGAGACCCATAGTGACAGTCTAGAGTCAGTGGTACAGATAGGATACATGAAAGACATGTGCTTGGAAGCACAGGTACTCAAAAATTAGGATCAATAAAGACCCAAATTCTGGAAGGCAACTTGAAGGACAATCCCACCAGACAAATTTCAGTGTCAGGAGTATTTAGAGAAAGAAAGAGGCACTCCTTCATTCAGGCACTGCTTACACAACCCAAAGTTCAGTGAACACATCACATTGGAGAACTCCTAAGTGCTGGAGAAGAAGCTGTGAGTGGCAGCATTGGTCAGGATACCAGTACCTTCCTGTACTGACTTCATTCTTCCTCACTAGGAGAGAGACCCTGACTAACTAGATAGTCACAGATCACAGTATTAGAGAAAGTCAAAACAAGAGTATTATTGGAAGGGCAATGACTGAGTTAAGACCAGCAGTGCCTTGAAAAGAAACAAAAGCATAGGCTGGTTAAGGAACTAGACCTAAACACTGAGAAATCTATATATAGCTCAGTGTGTCAGAGAAGCAGGCAGTGGTTGTGATTGGTGTAATCCCGGGAAGGGGAAAATAAAGTGGATCAGGAAAAAAGTAGGCACAGTCCTACTATTTCCAGACCATCAGTGACCTATGTGCCTATAGGATATTCTACCAGCCACTCGCCCTCAAGATTTAATAGAAATCAATACGCAACTCAGTCAAAATCTGTTGAACTCCTCAAACTTTATGTACCACTAAATTGTGGCATATGTAGTGATTCTCTGTGGGGTACAGAGGAGGAGCCGTGTTTGAGTGGAGTGGCAGAGAGGAGTGGCATAGCCACAGAGGGTTGAGTGGTGCACTTATCTGGAGCAGTATAACAATAACAGATGTAAACTCCTGCAGGGACTCTCACGGAGGGAAGAGGATGGAGATCAAGAAGGCACCTTTGAAAATCAGCAGGAGTGGGTACTTGAATTGCCACACCATGCTCTCCTTTTCTTTGACATAATTCAAGGTATTTGATTAGAGCAGAGAAGAAAAGTAAAACTAGACACACCCCCAGAAAACACAAACATACAAAAGACCCAGAGAGCCATGCCATAAAGAGCAAGTGAAATAAATCAGATCAATATTTGCAGATGGAACAAGAAGCAGGCTCACTAGTATAGTCAGAGCCCCCAAACCTTTCACTCACTGACAGGCAAGAGGACAAATCTTAGAAAGGAAACCAGTTAAAGCAGTAGATATATCTAAGCTCCTGAATGGAACCAAAGAGGCCTGGAGCTCATCTATCTAAAACTGCTACAAGTGAAATTTTCTCTATTGTGAATGCAGGAAGAAGAGCACATTGGTAGAATTTTGATGGCATTACAAATATGACTGAGGGGCCTCTTTAGGTCTGTGTTTTTATATCTCTGAAGTTGCTTTCTTCTCTATCACTTTATTCTTTTCTTTTTATACTTTCATCTGAATGAGAATTAGTTGTATATGTGAAATGTGGAATAAAAACTAGTGCTTTAATTTACACAGAATTTTTATTGAGCCTGTTAGATGAATTCTCATCATAAACTATGTTTGGTAGATTCAAACACAAGCATTCTATCAGTGTACTAATTATTTGTCCTCTTGCTACAGTTGACATCAATGTATAATTATATTTCCCTCTGTCTTTAGACATTCTTGGTCTCACAACTTAAAGCCTTATCCACCAAACCCCCCATTCCAGATAAAAAATAATATAAAAGTCCAGATAAAAAATAATATCAGCAGCCTTTTTTTATTTGTTATCTTTTTACTACTTTCCTTCTTTCTAAACTATTCTTTTTCTTTTCTTTGTCCTTTTTCTTTCTATAACTCACTATTTCCAAGGCTGATTGTCTTTTGTACTAAATCACAGTCTTTCTCAATTATATAAAAAGAATAAAATTGCTAAAATAAATTTTGAATTATATGATTGTTACATGTTTGGTACCATAAATGTTGACATATAATTGGTAGTGATTTCTCCTTGCAACAAAGTTACTGGAACTGATATTATTATAATAACATTTAGTAGATTAAAGAGGTATATAAATGCCAAAACATAACAAAAGCTAACTTCACATCAGAGGAAAATAATATACTAACTAAAAAAATCTCCAAAATAGTTAAAGAATTCTTCTATTCTAATTGACCCACAACTTTCAACACAAAAAAGTAATAGAATCATGAAAAAACAAGGCAGTGAGATGACTACCAAAACTCAACTCTTCAGGAGCACTAAAATGGATAGATTGTCAAAAAGACCTCAAGAATCAAAAGTTAAAATTTTGTGAACAAGTCAAAGATAAAAAACAACAAACAAATAAACTCATGTTTGGTTAAAGAAAAGAGAATGCAAATAAGATATGTAATTATTAAAATATTTAATAGTTATAGCCTGAAGAGGATACAAAGACCTGATTGGTTTAAACAAGACATAAGATATGAATGACAATTTCAGTAAAAATTAGAGACTATGAAAACAAATCAAAATGAAATTCAGGATATAAAAAATTCAACAGGACATTAGGAATGACTACAGTGATGTAATTGTGTCAGAAATGGAAGATAAGTTTAAAGTAGCAGATTATGTATTAAGACGTAAAACAAGAAGATACTATCAATACTGAATCCAGAAACTGCCAGATGACTCAGAAAGAAAACCAACCTAAGAATAATAGTTTACACATTCATAACATGGCCATAAATCATATACCTTGCTGCCAGGTGGCTCTTATTTGAACCCCATCATCTCATTTTAAATAGCTAATCAGCAGTGCTTCAAGCTCCCAAATTGCAAAGTTATGTATGTACCACTGGTGGCACATGATTAGATAATGGCATAAAAAGTATTAAAAACATTAACAAAATCATACCATAAAATTTGATAAATCCACAAAAGGAATTCAACATCCAGATAAACAAAGGATACAGAATATCAAATAGTCAAGATCAGAAAACAAGGTGTCCATAACACATCATAATTAAAATCCCAGGAATTCAGCATAATAAAAACTCTAAAAGCTGGTAGCAAAAAACAATAAATAATTTATAAAGCCAAGTCTTTCAGAATAAGAACACATTTCTCACTGTATACTTTAAAGCACAGGAGAGTTTGAGGTTGTAGAAGCAAACAAAAAACCTTTGCAATCTAGATTAATATATACTGAAAAGTTAGCTTTCAAGATTTATGGAGAAATACAGACTTTACATCACATAAAGTGCCTAAAGAATTTATGAAAACTAAATGTGTATTGTAGAAAGTACTCAAGGGAATACTAGACAAAGACAATGAAACCAGCATCATCAAAGAGCCCAACATAAGAACATATCTAACTGGAAGAGCAATTAAACAAAAGGTAATGTGTAAGAATCAGCAAAGGAAAAATAAAACAATCATTTAGAACAATTTTCAGCAATAACTCTCGAACTAAATGCTGTTACCTTCCCAACCAAAAGATGTGAACTGGAAGAATGCCTGTAAAGCAGGATGCAAATATATTTTACCCTACAGGAGACATACCTTATACCAAGAAACACATGTAGTGAAAGTGAAAGAATGGAAAGCAGGAATATCCAATGCAACAGGAACTTGAAAACAAGCAGAGATAGCTATTTTATTTCCAGACAATGTGGACTTCAAGTTCAACTGGGTGAGAAGAGACAAAAAACTCACAATTTAAAAGAAAAAAAATCAAAAGAAAGATAACAACTGTAAATACATATGTCTTATGTATTTAACCAACAGCCAGATTTATAAAACAAGTTTTATTGGGCATAAATATCAGATAAACATGAGGAGAATTATAGAAAAGAACTTCTGTAATTCACTGTTACGAATAGGTTAACTACTCAAATTTCAAGAATGTACTGTAAGAAAAGTTGGAAGGAAGACAGACAGTACTGCATGAGCTGTATCTAATGTTGCATTTGAGATACTCTTGCTGGATATTGTTGCCAAAACCCTTTAGTTTTCTCATATTTCTTGCAAGTGCATACATTTTTCAAATGCTCATAAAGCAAATTATGAGATATTTCATTTTCTTATTTTTGAATACTTATAGCTACAATAGATATTAGCATAGTAAGAGTATTACACAATAAATACAATAATTTGTAATGTTAATGAGTCTAGTATATTTCTGAAACTCAAGCAATGTAACATATATTTTATACATGTATGTGTGTCTATGGAAGTGAACAAATAGCAATAATTTCCAGCCATTTTTAGTTTAGATTGATAACATTCTAGTATGTGTGCAGTCTTCATACACATGATACCTGAAGCTTATCATTACACAGTAATTGATGCATTTTATAGAGACTGTAGAAAGAAATAAACTACCATTTTTTTCTCAATTCAATATTCTTTTCATAATTTCACTTTTAATTTGGAATATAGTAAAAATTTCCCAAAGAATCCAGTTTTTAAAATTATTTATTGGTACATTTTAGATATACATGATCACACTCATCATAGAATATATGCATCTGTGTGTGGACATGACTTGATTCTTCTTTTTTATCATTTACAAACCCTGATTGCAACTTCTCCAGTTTCATTTACGAAGCTTTGTTTCAATTTTTCTTATTTCCTCATTTTTTTCTTTTCCCTTCCTTCATTTACCCATACCTCATTCCAGTTCCCCTACCAATTTCAACACTTTCTTCCTATTTCACAACATCTATTATCTATTTTGGTCCTTATACACACTTGTGGTGCCTCACACCAGAGAAACTATGTGATATATACACATGTGTCTGATTTCTGTAACTTAGGAGTCTGGCCTCATTGTGCATCCATTTACCTGGAAATGTCTCAAGTTTATCCTTCTTTATGGGTGAGTAGTACTCCATTGTATATCAAAAAACCTACATATTCTTTATCCATTCATTGGTTGACATTTGGACTGTTTCCAAAATTTGGCTGTTACAAATTGTGCTGCTATAAGCATGAGTGTGCATATATCATAGTCTTAAGATATTTTTAAGCCTTTCAGGAAGATAACAAGAAGGGAACTAGCTGAGTCAAATGGAACCATTAGATTGAGTTTTTTAAGGAATATCCACTGTTCTCCACACTTGAACCAGTCTAAACTCTCACCAATAACAGAATGCCCCCCGCAGCCCCTCCAGCATTTGTCATTGTTTATTTTTAATAATAGCCATTCTTGCTGGAATGAGATGAAATTTCAAATGACCTGTGATGTTGAACATTTTTTCTTTTTTCTTTTTTTTGTGTTGGTACCGGGTATTGAACTTGGAACCTTACACATGCGAAGGAGGAGCCAGAACCACAGAGCTAAATCCCTAGCTACAATTTTTCATATATTTTTTTGCTGTTTCTACTTCTTCATCTGAGAAGTGTCTATTCATTTCAGATGCTCATTTTTGGATTGGGTCTTTAAATTTGGAGGGTATGATTTTTTTGTGTTCCTTATATATTGTAGGTATTAGCCCTTTATCTGAGCAACAGCTGGCAGAATTTTTTTCCCACTTTGTGTTTTATTTCCTCACTCTATTGCTGCTTTATTTAGCTTTGCAAAAGCTTTTTAATAGGATGAAATCCAAGTTGTTGATTCTTTGTAATATTTCTTGTGCAATGTGGGTTTTGTTCATAAATTCTTTGCCTACATCTATGTCTTCAAGAGTTCTACCTATTCTCTCTTTCAGAAGATTTAGTATATCTATTTTAATATTTAGATAGTTGATCCATTTTGCTTTAGTTCAGTGCATGTAGAAATACATGGGTCTAGCATTAGTCTTCAGGATGTAGAAAACTAGTTTTTACAACACTTTTATAAAAGAAACTATCTTTCTTCCAGTGAAGGGTTTTTAGCCCATTTGTTGACAATAAGGTGGCTGAGTGTGTTTGGATTCACTTCTGCATAATCTAATCTGTTCAACTGATCCTTAGGTCTGTTTTTTTTTTTGTTTTGTTTTGTTTTTTTCAGAACCATGTAGTTTTTATCACAGTCACTTTGTAGCATGATTTTAAATTCAGAATTGTGATGCCTCAGGCCTTGCCTCTTTTACCCAGAATTGTTTTTACTATTCTAGGTCTCTTGTGGTTCCAAATAAATTTTAGTATTGTTTTCTCGAATTCTGTGAAGTTGGTACTTGGATTGGAATTGCATTAAATCTGTAAAACAATTTTGAGAGTATGGCCATTTTCACTGTTTGTTTTTTTCTACCCATGGGTAGGGAATATCTTTCCATTTTTTGATATTCCTTTTCATCTTCCTTTTCAGAGTACTATGATTTTCAAAGTAAAGACCCTTTACTTACTTTGCCAGATTGATTTTGAAGTATTTCATTTTTTCATGCTATTGGGAAGGTTGTTTTTTTTCTTAATTTCTCCCTAAGTGAGTTTGTTATTAGTATATATGAATGCTATTGATATTTGAATGTTGATGTGGTATCCAGCTACTTGACTTAACTTGGTTATTAAATCTCAAAATCTTTTGGTGGAGTTTTTGGGATCTTCTATGTAGAGTATTATGTCTTCTGCAAATAATGATAATTTAAGCTCAGCCCAATATCAGTAAATATCAACAAGGAAAAGTCCAAGTCCTACTGGATTCACTGCTGAATTCTCCACAAAATTTATAGAAGGTGTAATACCACCACTCTTCAAACTCCTTAATTAAACTGAAAGGGAAACAATACTCCTAAAGTCATTCCCGGGAGCAAGTATTACAACACCAGAATAGAATTCAACTAGAAAAGAAAATTACAAACAAATCACCCTAAATGACATAGATACAAAAATCATCAATAATATACTGACAGACAGAATGCAGAAAATAATTTAGAATTATTATAAACTATGATCAAGTAGGAATTGTCACAGGGATTCTGGGATGGTTAAACATACACAAAGAAATAGATGTAATAAACTATATCAATAGAACCATGGACAAAATTAACATGATCATCTCAATACATGCAAAAAAATGTATTTGACAAAGTCAAACATCCATTCATGATAAAAACCCTACAGAAATTTTGAATAGATAGTCTTTATTTCAATTCAGTAAAAGTCATCCATGACAAACCAATAGCTAACGTCATATAAACTGTCAAAACCTAAAAGCTTTCACTCTGAAATCAGAAAGAAGACAAGTATATCTGCTATCACTACTCATATTTAATATAGTTCTGGAATCATTAGCCAAAGCAATTATACAAGAGAAAGAGAAAAAGGAATTCATATAGGAAAATAATGCAGTTGTCTAATGTCTCTTACCTATATGGAAAGCTAGTTTTACTCTTCTGTCAAACATCACATTCTTGGAAATTTCTCATCTTTTTTATTCTAAATGTATCTGATTTTTAGTCCCCCCCCACCAGTATTCAGCAGTACTAAACAGTATTTTTTCAGTGCTTGAGATTTCTCTGACATTATTAAAAATATGTGTTTTTTCTTTTAACATTTTATATCGTGTCAGTATAATCAGATATCAATAATGGGCATACTATGTTTTATAACTGGAATGACTCCAAGAACCTAATGTACTCTGAGATTAGGCTTTTGAAAAGTAATTGAATAACAAGTGCACTATAACTGACTTACTGTTAGAAGGAGGGGCCTGGGTATAGATGGGTCATTGGACATTATTTGGAAGGACATATTTTATTCACTGACTCCTTTCTTCTCTGTTTCCTGGCTTCTATGAGATGAGAGGCTACACTCTGCCTAGGTACTTCTGTAAAGTTATCCCTGAATTGGAGCCAGCTGACTATAGACTGAATCATTTAAAATGCACTAGACAATATATTTTCTTCCTTAAATTTCAGGTGTTGGATGTTTTGGCCCAGTAACAAGAAAATGACTAAGACAGATTATGTTAACAGGACCATTGCTGTGACTGTAACCATAGGGTTTAGAAACATTAAGAGGTAGTTTACAAGAGCATTTTGGAAGATTTTGAAGATATTAGTTCTAGAATGCTGTAGTTTGAGCTTAATGGGTGATTCGGTTCAGAGCTCAGAAAACTAGAATTAGTATAAGAATGCAGAGAATAAAGACAAACTTCATTGTGAACAAGGACTCCATCAGCAATTCATCTAGAGGTCATGTGTCTTACTTTAGTGGAGGAAAATTTGTGTAAGTTTTGCCCCTGTCCTGATACTTTGTGTTACTAAGTGTAACAGATTAGTTATTATGGTGGAGAAAAATTTTAAAAAGCCTAATGATTAGGCTGTGACATTGGTATTTCTTGTTGCTTTTAGCGAGATTTGCACTGAGAAACAACCAAAAACCGATGAAACATTTTGAGTTTCTATAAAGAGAGAATAAAAAACTGATGCCTTTGAGAGCCAAATTATTAAAAAGGTTGGCATTGATAAGAAGCCAATTACTTTACATCAGGACAATCGGAACAGTGTATCTCAAGACATCAGCCAGATCACACTATCCAGTGGCTCAATGGTGTAAAAGGGTAAATATGAACTCTTTTGAAGGAATTTGCTGTGAGAACAGAGCTTTAGGGCACACTGCTTGGGAAGGGTTGCCTACAGTATTGGTTCCTATGAATCATTTTACAGTGTTTAGCCATCTAGGGATGCAGATATCACTGCACTCACAATCCAGGGGGGCCCGATGACTGCTCAAGGTAATGGCGTACATTGGTGTCATTAATATTGTGCAGCTTTACACCCATGCAGAATTCTAGGGTTGTAGGTTCAGGGAAACATTCACCTCAATTTCAAAGTAAGGCCTGAGAGGTCAGGTAGTGTGCCTCTGAGATGGTAGCATGTGAATCTGTGACAGTTCACTGAAGAGCAGTGGGGACCCCAGGAATTTAGAGAAGCCGGGAATTTGCAATGTCTGCTAAGGAAAGTTGCAGCTACTGAGCAGAGCCATGCTAGCAGGTAAGCGCTGAGGGTTGCAAGTAGCACTGGAGTGCTGGGGCTGCCAAAGTCATTTAGAATTCGCACCTCATCACAACTTGCCTGAGGTTCTGGACAGGGAACTAGAGGATTTAATGTTTGCCCTTCTGAGTTTTGGATATTGTTTTGGTCCCATTCCTTTCTATCTCCCTATTCCTTTCTTTCAGAATAGGAATGTTTACACTTTCCCATTGTATTTTCACAGTGTTTAATTTTTTTTTTTCCTCAAGATTCACAGTTAAGAGTCTTCCTTGTGTCTCAGAGGAAACTTCACACTTGGATATTTTATTAATGCTAGAACTTTTAAAACTTTGTTGACTCTTAGAGATAGACTAAATGCATTTGGCACAAAGAAATGAACATGAGGATGTCTGCGGTCATGGGCAGAAAGCTATGTTTTAGATCTAGTATTTTCCCCCAAAATGCTCATATGATCAGATATTGGGATTTTGCAAGGTGATTAAATTAGGGTTGTGCTACAGTTAGTTTTCTGTTAGGAGATGGAGCCTAGTAAGAATTGCTAACCTGGGATGTGACCTTGCAGGATATATTTCTCACCTTCGCTCCTCCCTTCCATCTTGCTTCCTGGTTACCTTGGGATGCTCAGCTGCTCCTTGACCAGGCACTTTCATCATGATGTTCATGTCTTGGAGCCTTCTGAGTATGGACTGAATCATCTAAAAAACATAAGCCAATATAAACCTGTCCTTCTCTAAGTTTTGCATGTTAGTTATTTTGTTCAAGTGATTAGAAAATGACTAAGACAGGGTATAAACTACCTTACATCCAGAATTCCACATCTGGTGAAATTCTTCATTAATTAATCTCCACTATTATTTCTATCAGTCAAGAGGCATTTTCATATTATTTAACATTCAACTCTGGCTGCTGGGAAGTGATTAATAACTATGGGATGACTAACAGAACAGGGTGAATTTGGCAGGTATATGTTAGAATAAAGCCATGAAACAGAAAACAGATATAGATACATTCATATAATTGAATATTGCCAGTATAAATAAAATAATTCTCATATTTTGAATCAGTATAATCCCAATATAGTCAATCAATCAATAATTATTTAATGAGACATATAGGCATAGGCTAGGCATAGCTTGTTAGTTTCTTCTTAGGCTATTGCCAGATCAAAATTAGTAGTGAACTTTACAATTTGAACACAGTCTGATCATTCCTTATTTTAAACATTAGCCAAACAAAATTATTCCTTTTACATATTAAAAAATGTTTTGGATATAGTTAATCCCCCAAATTGTAACATCAGTAATGATGACCACTGCAACAATGAAAAAAATGTTAATTTTCTAAGAATTTGATCTTCTATTCATAATGTAGATACATGTACACAAATACACACCAACATTAGTCATCTATTTTCTCAAAATATGATCTTTCAATAACTTTTTATTGGATTCATTTACAAATCACTAAAACTGCACTAGAATAATAGAAAAGTGTCAAATTGCAACCTGAATAGTATTATGTTGGATTTCCCCAGAGATCCTGAACAAAATATTTACCATCTCACATGGAAGAGATTTATCTCATATTCTAGTAATTTTTCTTGTGTTCTATATCTGATAATCATTTTGGTATCAAAGAGATATAAAAATAGAAACCAGAGAATAAATGAGTGGAGAGTCAGATGAACTTTTCCATCTTATTTATTCATTTTAAATTAGAAAATAACATTGTGTGATTTATTGATTTCAATATAACATTTGAAATATATATACATTGTCAAATATTCAATCTAGTCAATATTTTTATTACAACTCACTACTGGCTTCAATAATTAATTAATAGGCTAACCTCTAACACTTTGAACTAGTGACTTTTAAGTCCCATAGGATAGCTTAAATAGTAGCAAGGTAAATAGAACAGTGGTAAAATAAATTTGATCTTCTCAAGACCTAAAAAATATGTCATTTTGAATATATAACTAGTTAATATTCACATTACACTGTTACTGAAAAAGAGCAATGGACACTTGCCAGTATTATTTTCTTAGATAAATATATATGAATTTTATGCAGACTTTACTGAAAAGTCTGCTCTGAGCTTGTATATAAATATATTCTCTTACTGCTGCAAAAATTTCATCAAGTTCTCCTACTTTGTTTAGATTTTCATTCTGATTCTGGCTCCAAATATAGAGATTATGTGGTTTCTTTTAAAGACAAAGAACAAAATGGAAGTTTCTCATTTGTGGTTCTTTTCTTCCTAGAAGAATCATTTCTTTAGTCTATGTCAGTTTATATTGAATCTTTCAAAATATCAGGTGTTATTTTTTATAAAATTAAAAGTAATGTAAAATCATTCTGATGATATGTCTGATATGATAAAGGAACAACTCAATTAGTTGACAAAAATGAGGAAATTTATCTTAAAATCATAGCCTAAGATTTCCATTGTTTTTAACAGGAAAGCTAATTATGGCCCAACATCCACTTTTATATGGAGTGGGTTCATATCCTGAGACATTTGCTTACAGCATTCTATGTAAAATGCATGATCCAGTACCACCTGTGTTTAAAAGATCTAAGTTCAAATGCCAGTCCTGCCACTTTTTTTCTTGTTATGTCATCGAGTGAATTGATTAACTTCTGTGAACCTCAATTGCTTTTATTTGTAAAAGTAAGAAAGTACTTGCACAGTTCATATGACTGTGCAGAAGATTAATTTAGACAAACAACAGAAAGTTTGGAATAGTGTCTCACATGTAAGAGTTCAATAAATGTTAGCATAATCATTTTGCATTTTGAACAATTTTAATCATACCTCATTCATCATATGTGATAGTGTAGATTATGAAGTATACTATATAGTTGCTTACAGGTGATAAATTCTGCCTATGAAATAACTATGCATTACCTTTTCTTTCACTTAATTTTATAGAAGTACAAGGCATTATTATTGTGTTAATCTCTTCATTTAACTTCTTATTGAAGACATTTCTTCATATTTCCATGAACAATGACAAACACTCCTTCTTAATATGCCAAATTGAATTTCTGGAACAGTAATTATTATACGCTAATACTTTTTATAATCCATGCAGTGGATGGAATGAGGGAAAATTAGGGAATCTATTTAATGCATCAGTACCTTATATGATTGAGATAAATCTAACAAAATATAGGAAATATTACAGTAAAAGTTTTAAGCCTTTGCTGGATATTCTAGAAGAAAATCGTGAGACATAAATGCAATACATATTTTACAACACGGGTAGGTACACTTTTTCTATAAAGGAATAGAGAATAAATATTAAGGCTTTGCAGGCCATCTCCTCTCTGTTATAAATATTTACATTTAAAATTAGCTTTAAATAAAGCCATATAGACATAGATAACATGTGCATACATGAATGTAGCAATGTTGTGATAAAACATTTATGGATATTGAATTTTAATTTTATAATTTTGACTTTTCATCTGTCTTTTTGATTTCAGATGTTAAAAAATATTAAAATATTTTTAGTTCACAAAGCATACAAAATGGATTGATTGAATTAGGCTCATAGGCTGTATTTTTTAAACCCACCTTCTAGGGGGATATTGTAAGGTAAGAAATCAGTACACTCTGTAAGACAAAATTATGAATATATATACATAACATTTTATTTAAGATATTTAGAACTTTAGACCTCAATTAGTGTTTTGATTTTCAGAAATGTTTTAATTTCACATTCGATTTAGAATCAGAATTTTGTCAGGATACTCTCACTACTGTTAGAGAAGCCAAAATAAATCTCACTAGAAAAAAAAATTACCCTGCTATGAAAGAGAAATTAGAAGTTAGTAAAGTACATTAGAGTCAATTCCTTCCATATCAATAAAGAAATCTTGTGAAACTGTAAAACTGTGGCACAATCTAAATCTTTTTCTTAACTTCAATGGGCATTTAGAATATACAATAAATTCAGGACACTTCAAAACAGAGAAATATGTATAAGGGAACTTAGAATGTATAACTATAACTATGTTCCAATATAAAATGTAGTGAGTGCTCTAATAGAAGCATATTTCATTAGCCATAGATAATATATTTTAAGAAATGAATTATGAAAACGTGCTGAAACAAGCCATATATTACCACAAATAGATTAACTACTGATACATAGTGTAAGTATATGTGTGAGGTATCATGAAGTATTATCCCTTTTCATGAGGCTTAGGTATCTAGCAGCTTCATAAATAGCTAGTTCTTTATCTTTATGTACATAGGAGATGTTTCTAAGGTAAGTTCTGGAGAATGTAAAGGGAATATTGCCAGGTGGCATTTGTTTTTAAACCCTTATGACAATATGCCTCACTCTTGACTTAAAGTTTATCATGCTGCATATTGAAGAAGTACTTAGAAAAACACATCATATTACAAATTTTCTGTCCTTCTACAGAACAAAATGCCATGTTGTGATATGAGGCTATAAAAATGAAAAGTATTTCCGCTTGATAATTCTAGCTGAAAAATTATCCCCTTATTATAAGGAAGCTATATTTGCATTGACTATTTATCAAGATTGCTTGAAACCCAATGCAGATTTTTATGAGCCAGAATTCTATTTCTGTATCAGTGGTCTGTAGACTTATTATACTGAATGTTATTCTGGTTATTCTCCTAACATAGAAGCTGTTTATATTATTTCCTCTTTTATTTTTGGATATGACTTCCTCTATTTCAGAGCTGTCATTGTTCATTGTTAAGCTGTAAATAGCTATGGCCTCTCTGCTACTTCTTGCTTGCCTCTGATAAATGTTTACATATATTGTTGATTTATTACTTTTTTACTGTGATAAGAATAGTTAAAATGAGATATACTGTATTCACAATTACACATATACTTATCATACTGTCGCTGTCCTTCATGTTCATCCATATTGTTTCATGACAGGATTTCTTTCTTTTCTGAGGATAAGCAATATTTCATTGTGTGCATGCACCACAATTTTTTAATCTATGCAACTGATCATGGTCACTTAGATGATTTCATTATTTGTGAGTAATGTTGACATGAACATGAGACTGTGGTCATCCTTTAATTATCTTGATTTCAGTTCATTTGGATATGTGCACATAGAATTTCTGTGTGATATAGTAGTTTTGCTTATAATGCTTTGAGGAACCTTCATAACATTTTTTCTTAGTAGCTGCACTAATTTACATTGTTACCAAGAATTTATAAAAGTTCAAATATTTCATATCTTCACTAGTACTTACTATCTTTTACCATTTATACATTTTAGCAAGTGTGATTTCCATTTTTGTGTGAATTTGAATTACCCCAATGATTTTGCTGTTGACTAACTCTTTAAATGTCTTTGAATAAATGTATATTCATTTATCCACTGTAATTTTTAATATATATTTTGAATAACACTTTGTCATATACATGTGTGTGTGTGTGTGTGTATCTTTCAATTTTTTTTATCCAGTTGTATAGTTTGCCTTTGAATTCTGCTGATTGTTTCCTTTGCTGAGATGAAACTTTCTGGTTTTATCTAGTCCCACATATCAGCTTGATGCTGCTGTTGTGGTTTTTATGTCATATTAAAAAATCACCACCTGTATTAATGTAGCAATTTTTTTCCTTTTGTTGTCTTCTAGAAAGCTTAGAAAATTAGATCTTACCTATAAATCCTTAATTAATTTGTGTTGCTTTACGTATGTTGTAAGATAAGGGTCCAATTTAATGCTTTTCATGTGGATATTTGGTTTTCCCTACACAATTTAGTGAACAAATTATCTTTTTCCACTGCATATTCTTGGAACTCTTGTTGAAAATTATTTGACCCTATAGGTATGGGAATAATTTTTGAGCCTTCTATTCTGTTCTAGGATCCATTTTCTCATTTTATACTTGCAGTATCATTAATTGCACTTCCTGAAAGGATAGCACTCCTTTAAAAATATAAAGGAAAGTTGTTTGACCCATTTTTTCTCCAGCTTTTGTGGTGTTTGGAGTTTCTTTCTTTTTCCACATTTTTAACCTTTAGTTTGTTCTGTTTTATCTTTTATTCTGCTTTTTCTTATTTCTTTTTTTCTGTTACTTCTAATACTATTCATTTCCTCTTAATCCTTAGTAGGATATTTTATTTAAGTTTTCTTACCTCTTTCTCATCTTCCACTCTTTGATTTTAAAATTTTACTGTTATCATGCATCAGTTCTCTCCCATTCTGTCTTTAGTAGCATAAACATTAAGCTTTTTGACTATTTAGATAGTTAAATATATGTTTTTACTATTGAAAACTCTTCTATTGTTAACAGAGTTAAAGTCATTCCAATTGGTAGATATTTGCTGCAAGTCAATATGTAGGTTGTATTAGTGTTTATATTATCACCATAGATCTATTTCCTGTGGACAATTGTGGGACATTTTTGATTATTATGCTTTGTTAATATCCAGTTTACACTATTATTGCTGCTGATTTTGTTGCTATAGCCAAGATTACAGATTTATCCATATCATTTGGGTCTTTATTTATGCCTTAGTGACATTAAAACAACTAGAGCCTATTCTTTTTTTGTTTTAGCTTATTGGTACATTTTAGGTATACAGTACAATTACATTCATTATTGGGATCTTGTACCTTTACATGACAGGTCTTGGTTCTCATTTTTTCCCCTTGTGTCTGTCTAGGCCCTATTCTAAGAGAACTACATACTGAGCCAAATACAATGCAACTTTCATTCCAGTCAAGATTGATATATATTGCAAAAACTATATTTCAAAATTGATGGCAAATTAATTAATTTCCTTAATGAAGAGCACTTACAGAAATTTATGACCACCAAACCAGCACTCTAAAATATTCTAAAAAATGTAGAGACAATGGTGCAAAAGCTGTGAAAATATCTAGTAGAAAGAATACACTAGGTAGAGGGAGCAGTTAAGTAAGAAGTTTTTAAAAGACAATGAGCAACAGGAAATTTATGCAATGAGAGGTATAAGTAAATATCATTCAGTAATAACTCTCAGTGTGACAAGTCACCCCAGTCAAAAGACAAATTGGCAGAGATTCTAACAAAACAAAATTCAAGATCATGCTGTATGCAAGAAACACATTTAACACAAAAACAAATAAATAGACTAAAAAATAGTGGATAGAAAAAAAAAATACCATGCAATGGAAACCTAAAAACAAGCAGGGGTACCTATCTTTTTTTTCCCCCAGACAAAATGGGCGTCAAGCTAAAACTGATCAGAATAAGCGAAGATGGTCACTATATGTTGGATAAGAAAATAGGAAGCAACAGCAATTATAAACATATATAGCTAATAATGCTATACCCAACTTCATAAAACAATCACTAGTGAACATAAAATATAGGATAAGCATCAGTACAGTTATAGTCGAGGACCTCAATGCCACAGTGTTATAAATAGATCAACTAGGCAAAAAACTTGTTAAAAAATTCAGAATTGTACCAAATCTTCAAACAAATGGACTTAATAGATATCTACAGAATGTTCCACTCACAAAAAAAGAACACCCATTCTCCTCAGAAGCTTATTGAACTTTCTCCAATGTATACTACATGCTGGCAAATAATGCATGCTTAAGTAAATGCAAAAAAACCTTAAAATTACCCTGTGCATTTTATCATATTGTAGTGCAATGAAACTTGAAATAAATGACAAAAGAAACCATAGAAATTATGTAAATGTATGGGAATTGAACAACTGTTGGACAAACGTATGGATAACAATTGATCCATTAATCAATGATTCACACAGAAATTCACTGAAGAATTAGTTCCTAGAACTGAATGATATTGCCAATACAATATATTAGAACATATGGGACACGAAGAAAGCATTCCAAAGAGTAGAGTTTATAGCTGTCAACACTCATATCAGAAAAACAGAGCAAGCCCTAAAAATTAAGCTAATGATGAACCTCAGGGTCCTGGAAAAGCAAGAATGAAAGTAAAAATAAAAATAATATCCCATGTTTTCTTTCATGAGAAACTCAAAATAAAAATAAAGAGGAAAATAAAAGATAATTTGAAGAAGGGAGATCTTTTCAAATGGAAATTGAATCAAAAAGATGGAAGAAGGGGAAATACAGAAGGAAAAGTGGATGAAAGAAGAATAAAATAAAGTGGATAGAGCTTTTGCGAAATGGCAAGAAGGAGCAATGAGAGAGGTCAGCAGTAGAGGATATAAAAATAATTAAGATGCGTTATGTAGATGATTCTACTACCCATAATAAATGTAATCATCATGCCTGGCAAATATACTACTAAAAATTACAAAAACATAATATAAATGATCGGCTAAAAGCATTCAGTAATGTTTTAATTAATTAAAGGAAAATTAGTATATAAAATGATGTACTTAATTTTTTTTCCTCATTGAGTTTATTGGTACATTTTAGGTATACAGCACAGTTACATTCATTACTAGGATCTTGTTCCTTTACATGACAGGTCTTGGTTCTCATTTTTTCCCCATACCCCTGCCCTCCCTTCACCCCCTCCTCCCCTCCCTATTTACAAACATTTTATTTCCATTTTTTCATTTTCTCATATTTTTTCCTTTCCCTTATTAACTTACTCCTACCCTTATGATGTACTTAACTTTAAAGTGAAATCAGGAATAAACAAAGCATACCTACTTCACATTTTATAAACATTGTCCTGGTAGTCCTATTTAGACTTATGTGGCTAATAAATGAACATTTAAAAGACAACCGATTTGAAGTGAAATGAAGTGAAAAACTATCATTTGTGAAATACATGACCATATATTGAGTAAACTAAGGATTTCACAAGAAAACTTTCTATATAATTTATTAAGCAATGTTGCAGTATATAAAATCAACACAGAATAATAAGTTGCATGTTTGTATATTAAAATAAATAATCTATAAGGAAATTTTATTTGAAAAAATTAACAGTGGCATAAAAAACTACTTAGAAATAAATGTAACCAGGAGACTGGCCACACATCATTCAATAAATGCAAATCAGAACAACTTTGAGATATCATTTTTAATACATTAAAGTGATTGTTATTAATGAAAAAGAAAAAAAAATAAGTATTTGTGAGAATACATAGAAATTGAATCATTTTGCTTAACTGGAATAAATATTAACTTGCTATGGAAAATAAGATGAAAAATTTTCAAACATAATACAGAGTGTAATCAAGAATACCCTATACCATTACCCAGTCGGATTTATCCCAAGGATACAAGCATGGCTCAATATAGATAAATCAATAAATGAAATACATTATATTAACAGAGTCAAGAACAAAAACCATACGATCATCTCAATAGATACAGAAAAATTATTGGACAAGATTCAACAAACATTCATGTTATAAATACTGAAAAAAATTGGAACTTGATAAAGGCTATCTATGATAAACCAACAGCCAATATCATTCTGAATGGTCAAAAACTGAAAAATTTCATGCTAAAATCAGGAGCTAGACAAGGATGTCCACTATCATCACTCCTGTTCAATATAGTTCTGGAAACTTTAGACATGAGAAAGAAATTAAATCAATAAAAATAGAAAAGGAAGAAGTTAAACTGTTATTATTTGCTGATGATATGATACTCTACATTGAAGACCCAAAAAACTCTGCCAAAGAACTTCTAGATTTAATTGCCACTTTCAGTAGAGTATCTGGATACAAGGTCAACAATCAAAAATCAATAGCCTTCTCAGACTCACTGAGAGACAAATTAGGGAAACAATTCCTTTCACGGTAGCATCCAAAAAAATGAAGTATCTAGGAATCAATCTAATGAAAGAAGCAAAAGACCTCTACACTGAAAATGACAGCACTCTGAAAAAAGCGATCAAAGAGGATATAAGAAAATGGAAAGTTATCCCCTGCTCCTTGGTAGGAGGAATCAACATAGTGAAAATGGCCATACTTCTAAAACTGCTATACAGATTCAATGCAATCCCAATTGAAATTTCAACATTATATCTTACAGAATTCGAGAAAATAATCCAAAAATTCATTTGAAACCAGAAGAAACCTAGAATAGCAAAAGCCTTTCTAGACAACAGAGACATGACAAGGGGTATTACAATCCCCAACTTGAAACTACTATAAATCTACTGTGATAGAAACAGCAAGGTAATGCCAAAGAGAAAAATCCAAGGATCAATGGAATAGATTGGACTACAAAGAAACAACTCCAGATGTACTCAGCTACCTCATCTTTGATGAAGGAGCCAACCATCCTCACTGGAGGAAAGATAGCCTCTTCAATAAATGGTGTTGGAAAAACTGGATCTCATCCTGCCAAAAATTAAAACTAGACCCTTATCTTTCACCATATACTAAACTAAACTCAAAACAATCATTCCCCCCAAATATAAAGACCTGATTCAAAAATGGGCATCTGAAATGAACAGATATTTCTCATACAAAGAAGTAAAAGCAGCAAATCAATGTATGAAAAAATGTTCCACATCACTGGTCATTTGAGAGTTGCAGATGAAAACAGCACTGAGATCCCACCTCACTCCACAAAGAATGGCTGCTATCAACAAATCTACAAATCACAAATACTGGTTGGGTTTTGGGGAGAAAGGAATCCTACTCCATTGTTGGTGGGAGTGCAGACTGTTGAAATCACTGTGGAAATTAACAAGGCGCTACCTCAAAGAACTAGGATTAGAGGTTCCATTTGACTCAGGTGTCCTTCTGCTAGGTATGTTTCCAAAAGAATTGAAAGAATCATACCACATTTATTCATGTGCATTCATGTTTATAGTATCACAGTTTGCAATAACTAGAAATTTGAAACAGCGCAGTTGCCCATCAGCTAGAGACTGGTTAAAGATTTTTTTTTTTTCTATAAAATGGAGTACTACTCACCCATAAAGAATGAGAAACTAGAGACATTCATAGGAAAATGGATTCATATTGAGGCCATACTCAAGTGAAAAAATAAGACACATATGTATAAATATCAAATTGTTTCTCTGTTGTGAAAAACTAAAAGTGTAACTGAGATGCAAATTGTATAACTGACAGTGTGACATAGGAAGAGAAGGGCTAAAGGGTAGGGGAAAGGAAATAAGGGAAAATATAAAGAATAAGAAAAGGAAAAAAATGGAAACAAAGACTTTGTAAATAAGAGATGGTGGAGGGGGTGAATAGAGGGCAGGGGGTATTGGAATAAAAGAGAACCAAGATCTTTCATGTAAAGGTACAAGATCACAATGATGAATGTATCTGTACTGTATACTAAAAAAGTACCATTATATGTATCTTCGAAGAATTAAAAGCAAGATCTCAAAGATATATTTGTAAAGCCATGTTCAGATAAGTATTATACACAGTTCTGAAAACATGGAAACATTCAAGTGTCTAACAGTAAAAGAATGTGTTGGGCCAGGGATTTAGCTCAGTAGTGCCACAGCCTTGTAGCATAAGATCCCAAGTTCAATTGCCAGTACAAAAAGAAAAGGATAAATAAGGTGATAATAATGTGATATATATGATGAAATATTATTGAGTAGATGGAAGAGAAGGTTGGTTCATTATACAGTGGCAATGAGCTGTGATGCCATTATACTATGTGAAGTAAGCCAATCACCAAAAGATAGCCATTCTATGATTTAATTTACATGAAGTACTACTTACAGTACTCAAATTCATGGAGGCAGAAAGTATAATTGTGTTTCCTAGGGCATTTGGGAAGGAGAAATGGGAGTTGTTGTTCATTGGTTATATAGTTGCTGTTTTGCAAGTTGAAAATTATTCTGGAGATTTGTTGTACAACGGTGTACACATACTTAACACTATTGAACTTTACACCTAACATACTTATATATTTTGCATTAATGTGTTTTTGGGGAGTTAGTCATGTGTTTTACCTTTTTTTAAAGTGGCAGAGATATAAATGGACTAAGAGACACAATGATGAGATTTGAGAATTCAGAACATTATATATTTGAATACAAAAGGGTACCGCAAGCCTCTAAATGATGAAAAAGACAAAGATGCAGATCTTTCTATAAGAAATGCAGCTTTGCCAGCACCTTCATTTTAGCCAACTAAAACTCATTTCAGATTTTTGAGAACTGTAAGATAGTAAATTTGTCACCTTATCCCCCCAAAATATTAAATATAGAAGTACTATGTGGTCATGCAGTTCAAGTTGCCTGTATACAGCTAGAAGAATTCAAAATCGAAATCTGGACAGATATTTGTACCTCAAAGTTTATGGCACTGCAGGAAGAGTGTGTTCATTGGCAAAGTAATGGGTAAACAAAATGTGGTATATTCACACAGCGAGCTGTTTCTCAGCCATAAAAAACAATGAAATGTTGACACAGGTTGAACCATTACTTTGAAAACGTTATGATGAATGAAATAAACATATCACAAATTGGCAAAATATATATAATTTAATTTGCTTTGAATACCTATAGTGTTCAAACTTAGAGACAAAAAGTAGTATGGCGCTTGACAGATCCTTAGGAGAGGAATTGTGAAATGAGTACAGAGTTTTGATTTTGAAACATAAAAAATATTTTGACAGCGAGTTTTAGGATTTATTGCAAAATAATGTGAATTTATTTTATGCCACCATTTTAAGTCAGTATGATAGTAAATAAAATATTATGTCTATTTTACCATAAATTTTAGAAACAGAAGACAATGTATAATACAGATGCACTGTCAAATAATACTGTTAAGAAATCTGTACCAGAAAATTAAGCTGAACTTGATTAAATGGCTATTTTGGAATTTGAACACGAGTGCTAACATTCTGAGGTTATTAAAGTAAAATTTCTTATTCTATGTAAAAACAAACAACTGCCATTTTACAGTACCAGAGTAATGGAGTCTAACAGATTTCCATATCAATTTTATATTATCTTGTGCATAATATTCACATAGAAATTGTCTTGAATAAAGACATAAATAAATCCACTTTAAGGTTGATATTAATATTCAATGTAATTGGCATTATATTTTTTCAATTCTGTTTAGTGAAGTATTAATTTATTGAGTGTAGCTACTGTGTTTCACTATGTAGGTTACTTCTATAGAATGTATAAAATGTAGCACAAACTAATCAATAGAAATCAAGTGAAAAAGAACATCTTATATTTAAAATATTTAAAGAATATAAAGCAATTAATATGTATTTAATAGGCAAACATAGCTTGAATATTACAGAGAGCAAAATTGAAACGAGAAATGTGATTAGATAAGTGATCCAAGAGGATATTCAAAGAGGAATTATCAGTCAATAGCACAAAGTGTTCGGTGGAAAGTGTAAGTTGATGTCACATTGCAGTGACAATATGAAATGTTTGCAGTTAACTTGGTTGAAATTTGGAAATTACTGAATGGTTTTGAGAAAATTAAAGGCATGAATGGAACTGTATTTTACTAATAGTAGTTAGGTAGTTTCTTACAGTATAGTTTAGAGAATAGAATGTCAGTCATGCATATTAATTGAAAAAACTGTGAAAGGGAGTCAGATTCTGAACCAGGCTGACAGAAACTCATAGGAAGAAGATGAAAATCTAAAGTAATATTTTTGATTGGTGTATAATTTCATATAATCCCATTTAACATTTAGAACAACTCTGCAAAGTGCTTGCTGTAATTATTAGCATTAGTGAAAAAGAATCTATGTGATAAATCAATTCATTTAGGATCAGAGACCTAATTTTTGCAGATCCACAACGTTTAGCTTAGTGTTTTAATAAAAACTCATGGTGCTTGCTTCAGCAACACATATACTAAATAAAAACTAATGGTCTTTTCCTCATAGCACACTTCAAGAGCCACTCTTTAGTAAAAATGATACATGACTTGAAAACAAATTTTGGAGCATAAAGGAAGGAGTACCAACTAATGTTTACCTTTGGAGAAACAAAAAGTGAGATAGTGTTTGACATACTGAGTTAAAAGTGACACAAATCTTTCTGTTGGTGTCAAACTGGATACCTGAAATCTGAGTTGACACTTGCCTGTAATCTCAGCATTCTGGGAGTTTGAGACAGAAGGATCCCAACTTCAAGCTCAGTCTGTGTAAGTGGGTGATTTAGTGAGACATTGTTAAAAAAAAAAAAAAAACATTTGATTTCATATGCATTTGAATGATAGCTGATTATAACAGTGAGTAAATTTCCAAGAGAAAAGAGGTAGCCAAATATACAATTTTTAATATACTGGCTCTTAGGAAAGTGAAGAATTCATGCATTGACATGGGAAAAACAGAGAGAAATACTGAGGTGGGGGATGGAACTCAGAGAGGAGACAAACTCAGGTGGGAAGACAGAAAACAATATTAAAACAAAAAGATTTGATTCCAGGAAGAGGAAGTCATACACAGTGCACATATACAATCTGTATCATCATAAACAGAAATTGTTCCTATTGAATTTTAATGGACATTTCAATATATGCACTTAGAAATATTGATTTAAATCAGAAGTTTTCAATTTTTTTTTTAGCTGTGATTTTAATGTGTGGGAATAGTGTGTAAAACTTATCCAGTAAGCACTTGAAATGTATCTCCAAGTGTGCAAAAGTATTTCTAACAATGATCTTTAGCATCCTAATTATTTTATGAGTCCATACTTAATATGAATATTTCTTTGGAAGAAATGATGTGGCTGTTATATTGTACTATGCTGTGGGTGTTATCTGACATAATATTCATTTTGAATTTTCCTTAGTATTTATTCTAAGTATACTGTGATAGGAAAGGAATAATTGAAAATTGGGTAATCAGAGTTTACCTTGTTTTTGAGATTTTCGATTTTCAAATTTCATTCACTAATTGATTTTAATGTCATCCTAACTTTAAACTCTACCTGAGATATAGTTTTTATTTAAATTAAAGATAACAATGTACCTAAGCACAATACATTATAAATACTTTGTACACTGAACTGATGCCTGAATTTGAATATTAAGTACAATTTACTTGTTAAAATATATATATATATGCATACATTCTCTTACTATATCTGATATATGTCCCTAGAACTCATATCACCAAGTGCAATGAACTTACCTCGTGCCTCTATCCTGGTTTCTAATATAGTTCGCCAGTGAAAGGAATAAAGTTTCCTTGAAGAAATAGATGCTCTACATAAGATGAACTTAGGAGCCTGTTGTAGTAATAGTAAGGGAATAATTAAAATAATCCCCAAATAGTTGAATATGTTAAAGTGATACAGCAGCCAATCATAAAAGTTCCTACCTACTAAATATAGAATAATTTAAGCAAGAGAATGATTAAGTATTATTGGTTTATAAAACAAAATATAAAATAAAACTCTGAGCTGATAGTGATATAAATAAATCATGTGTGTATAATCTCTATAATTCTGTTACTGCTTTAGCAAACAATATTAATATAAAAATACTGATTCAAGACAATTTTTTTAAAGTTTATGAAAATAATGATCTTTGTCGCTGAGAGTATCTTAGCACAAGCTTTAATATTTGTACATAGCACTTTAATGTATATTATTTCACTTAATACTGTTAAGAGTTCTGTGGCATAAGAATTATTGTTGGTTTTATTAATATTTTCTTCCCTAATTTGGACCTGAAAATTGATGCTTAGTAAGTGCTATGGCTGAAACCATGAGCCAAAATAAGATTTACCCCTGTAACTTGATTTTGTCATAGCAACAACATGCTAACACAGAAATACAAAATGACTTGTCCAAGGTCACCCAACAAATAGGGAGCAAGGTTTGAACACAAATTTAAGGATTTTGACTTCATATCATAAGTTCTTTTCATTAGTTTGCTATTACCATTGTCCCATAATGTAGTTAATATACAAAGAAGCAAAGAGTTGGATATTTTCTAATGCAGTGGATTCTACTAACATATCTGGCATAACATTATGATCACTAAAACGGGTGTGACAGAATTGAGATTTATAAGTTGTATGTGATTATAAGGTCAAATTAGGTATTAATGGACTAGCTTTCTTGGTACTACTGTGGTGGTTTATTTGGGATTTTTTTGTTATATTTTCTTTAGATAACATCAAATGCTAGATTATATTTTTGTTTATTTTTATACCTTTGTATTAATATATTTGTTGTAGTTTGAATGTTATATTTTTATATATTTATATCATGGGTACAATTATCTTATTTTTTTGAATTAACAGAAGACAAAGTTGTTTCTGCATTTTGAAACATACTGGATTTCTGTGTTGTTCATAATTATAGGGTTTTAATACCATAAAATTAGCATTTAGATTATAAAATGTTTCAGTACCTAATACATTCCATATGTTTAGGTAAAATAATCTCATATTACCTGTTATTTGAAGGTGTTTTTTTTTTTAGCCATGTTAGCCTGAAGAAAAATCAAAGAATAAAATTTTTCCTGGTCATAAGCTGCCAAATCTATTACTCCTTTAGAAACTGTTCTGCTTTGCTTTGATAGTCATGATGTTAAACAAGATAAATAGATGCTGAATGTTTGATTGGTATAATTAATGTGAACTAAATTAATAATCTTTATTAATGAATTTTACAAAGATTCTCTAAAGGTTAGGATGTTTCATAGAGGAATCATGTATTTGAGTTAACAGAGAGAGTGATGCCACGTTGGGCCATTTATTCTCAAAAGTGCCTAAACCAAGTTAGGGATATATAAACTTAAATTTAATCCTATCTTGTGGTCAGAAATGATGACTGGAAGCAAAACAGGTAACAAGTCCTGTATTTATATATAATCATGCAAATATGAAATTTTTAAACTTTCACATATTATAAGCCTGTATGTGTGTTTGTCAGCATTTAAATTCTAAATGCATGATATTAAAAATGCACGATGGCAATTTTCATTATTTTAAATAGAAGTGCCATCACATTTTCCTAAAAAGTAAAAACCAAAAAGTGGAAATGTGTAGCTTTTTCCTGATATATTGTCATATTGTAATAAATTCCTGACATATCATAAATTTGTCATATTCTTTCTGCCATATTATAAATTAAATTGCATAATTATCAGATTAGATATTTTTTCAAGAAATATTTCTGATATGTAATGAGTTCCTCAAGGAGATGTTTAAGAAACAGTCAAAATGCAGTTATTTTGAAGCAGGACATTATGCATAAAGACATAATGTTGTGATATCTATAAGAATAAAAAAAGAATTTGGTATTTTTAATTCTATGCTTGAATATATAGAAATTATTACTAGGGTGAATCATAAATTGTTATAATTCTTCTTGTAATATAAATACTAATCATGACTCTCACTATACTGGAAGATTAGCCAGCAATCAGTAGCAAGTATTTCAGATTAGGGAGTAAATTCTTATTTATTTTAATCCATGATGATGTTTTTAGAAATCAAAGTGCATAAATTTCCACTAGATGTGTACATACACTTGGGAAAATGATCACAGCTTTTAAAAAATGATGTGATGGACCATATTGCCATTCTTAATTCCCTTTCAGATTATATACACAACATCCCGATGAAGTAAATACTCCCAGGTCTGAAGAGCATTTCCATGCCATAAATCATGCAGAGAAAACTCTCCATAAAATGGAGAACTACTTGAAAGAGAAAAAACTGTGTGATGTGTTGCTCATTGCTGGACATCTTCGAATTCCAGCTCACCGGTAAATATCCTTACACAGAATATTTGGACGATAGAAAGTATAAATGATGGAAAATAAGTACACAGATAAATTGGAATATTGAGTGAATAGATTTTTTCTATATTGTAAAAGCATTAATGTATATGATCCATTTTTCTGTACTACATTTAGAACAGCCATGTTTTGCAGAAATTGGTAAAATAATGATAACTCTCCAAAAACAGATCAATTTATTTCTTTAACCTTTCTAAATTCACTACACTTTATTGAATTGTGAAAAATTTAAGCAAAAAGTAGAGTATGTAATCACACAAACTTAGTGAATACATTGTATGCTTTCAGTAAGATTATCGATGTATGTAAATATGCATGATCTTTCTTCTTTGTAGGTTGGTTCTTAGTGCAGTGTCTGATTACTTTGCTGCAATGTTTACTAATGATGTGCTTGAAGCCAACCAAGAAGAGGTCAGGATGGAAGGGGTAGATCCAAATGCACTTAAATCATTGGTGCAATATGCTTACACAGGTATGTAGTGGATATGCGATAAACCACAAACATCTAACATTAAAAAACATATATTATTTTTTACCTTCTACAAATAAAGCAAGTGCAAGATAAATAAGTAACTATCCTGCGGTTTTGGGAAAGCAGAGTTATGAGTCCAGCTCAATAGAATAAAAGAACAAGATATAAATAATATGCTGTAAAATAGTTTGCCATGATAGAAGAGTTATTTTAACATGACAGTACAAAAACACATGGATCTTGGATAAGGTGTGAATGCTCCGGCTTTTAAAGGTGAATGAAAGTGGAATTTTCTAATTTTATAGGACAGATTTAGTCTCTTCCCTTAACATAGTGAGGTCATACTGATTCAAACTATAAAACAAAAGGAAAAAGAACAATTTTATAATAATTATTTAATTTTTAAGATACCATAGATTTAATTTTTAATTTTATGGACACATATTTGCAATACACAGTGACTACATTCATTTTGGTACATTGAATATCTTAATTATTTTTAATATTTCTTTCATGTCTCCTTTCTCCTCCTGAACTGCATCTCTTTATCCCTGTCTCTTTTGAAAAAGATCTATCTCCCTCCTTTCCATTATCTTTTATTTCACTCTTTGTTTATACTTTGGGTTTGTCATATAAGAAAACCCATAAAATATTTCAGTTTGTGTATGTGCTTTATCTTACCTTTATGATTTTAATGTGCATCCAGTTTCATACAAATGAAATAAATTTGCTCTCCTTTATGGCAGACTAGAGTTCCCTTGTGCAAAAATACCACATTTTTTCCTCATTGACTTTATTGATACATTTTAGGTCTACAGTAAAATACCACATTTTTAATCGATTGTTGATGGTCATGTATATCACTTCCAAGATTTAGCTGTTACGAATTATGCTACTAAAAACATGCAATTGCATGTATTATTGTAACATGGTATCTTTAACTCTTTCATGAAGATTCCTAGAAGGAAAAAAGATCCCTATTATTTGAATACATTTATTTCATTTATATACTCTTCTAAGACCTAAAATATTCCCAATTTTTTCCAGAATTTTTTTCCGAACATATTTACTTGTACTGTCACTAAAAGAGCTTTGAAAAATTATGTGATCTTTTTATATTTTTCTCCTAAATGATTAGATTTTTTTTCTTTCAAGTAGTTGTAAAGTTTAAAATATCTAATTCAATTTAAACAGTTATAACTTTTAAAATATTGCTTTAATTTGCACTTTAAGTATATCCACTTAAATCTAAACATTATAACTATGTAAAACACCATCATTTTAAAATCACATTAATATGACAGTTCCTTAAGTTAAACATGTCCTTTATAACAACCATATCAACTTCTAAGTATGTACCCAAGAGAAGTGAAAACATATCTTCTCAAAAATGTATGCACATATGTTTGTATCAGTATTATTCATAATAATCAAGTAATATAAACAACCAAAACGTTTATAAATTGAGAAATTCCTACATTACTTTTCATGTGAGCATACTGTCAGTTATTTTTTTCTCATTGAGTTTATTGGTACTTTTTGGGTATACAGTAGAGTTACATGCATCATTGGGATTTTGTACCTTTACACGGCAGGTCTTCATTCTCATTTTTCCCCTATAACCCTCTCCTCCCCTCACCCCCTCCTCCCTTTCCTATTTACAAAAACTTTATTTCCACTTTGTTATTTTCTCATATTTGTTATTTTCCCTTATTTCCTTTTCCCTACTCTTCCCACTTTCCCTACAACTTTAGCCCATTTCTTCCTATTTCACATTATCAATTATACAATTTGGATTTTATGTATACTTTTAGTTTTTCACACCAGAGGAAACGATTCGGTATTTACACATGTGTGACTTATTTATTTCACTTATGAGTACGGCCTCAATATATAGGCAATAAAATTGAATGATGGATGAACTTTTGAAACATGGATTAATTTGAATATTTCATGACAAGAGAAACAAACATATCACAGAAAACAACTTTTTGTATAAAACATCCAAACTAAGGGAAATCATGGAGATGGAAAGTGGTTAGTGGTTATAAGAGTATAGGGAAAATTGGGAGTGAAGGGAGGGCATGAACAAGGGGAAAAAATGAGAACCAAGACCTGTCATGAAAAGGTACAAGATCCCAATGATGAGTGTAACTGTACTGTATACCTAAAATGTACCAATAAACTCAATGAAGAAAAAAAAAATTGGGAGCAACTGTCAACAGGTGTTGATTGTACTTCTCTTAGTTTAACAAGACATTGGCAGTTCTCTTCTTTCAAATTTCAGGATCATAAACAATACAAGAAAATGTGTAGATGGATGGAACCTCTTTACAAAATATTCTACACAATGATCTAAGTAGACAGCATCTTACAATATGTATTACTATGTTCTCTGTTGTTCTGCAACCCTATAGGTCACATACTAAGGTATTTTAGAAAGAAAAACTTTAAAGGAATTGTTTATAGGCTATATTAGCTATCTGAAACATTGTTCATAACTTTTCTACATTTTGGCTAAAATAATAAAGAATAGGCATTTATCATAAAATAATGTGTCGTGTGGGGAATGAATCATCAGTAATGCTTCCTCTAAAAATAATATCACTATACATCATTATAAAATATATGACTTGAGTTGCTTCTGAACCCATTTCTAAAAATTAATTGATGGGGCTGTGGATTTGGCTCAGTGGTTCTGCTGCCTGCCTCGCAAGCACAAGGGCCCGAGTTCGATCCCCCTTAAAAAAAAAAATTCATTGATGGTATGTCAAGTATAGCCCATTTTCTAAATTCATATTTTATTTTTAGTGAATGTTTACAATGCCTATTAGTTTCATGCATATTTGGGAACTGGTATATATATGTAACATCTTTATTATTTTCAATTCCTGTTATTCCCATCTATACCTTTCCTCCTTTCCTTCTTCTCGATTCTTTTACCTATCTCCAAAAGTGTTTCTTTTGTTTCCTACCAGGTCTCCTTTATTTTACTCTTTTGTTTATTAATATTTTAGTTTTCTCATATATACGAAACTATACTTTATTTAACTTTTTAGGTCGGACATAGCATTATGTTCTCTAGTTCCATCTATTTTCCTGAAAATGTCATGATTTTATTCTTTCTTATGGTAGAATAATATTCATATATACAGAGTCTGCCAAAAACATATACAAAGTTCAGGAAATGAATGGCATAAATATTTTAATACCAAATTTATTAATACATCATGTATTAATTACATATATGTAATTGGCCTCCACAATTACAAGAGGTGCTCAAAATGGTGGCTATTTTCTTCCAGACATTTATTAGTATGGTGAACTGCAGTTTGAGTAATCTTGGTCATTGAGATTGCTGCATGTGCATTTTCAACTTCTCTAAGAGCTGGCAATGCAGTTGATTTTCTTCCATATATGACATCTCCCAATGGGCCACATAGGAGGGTAACATCATCTGTTGAAAAACATCATACTATTTTTCTTTTTCTAAAGTGTGTATACATTGTTGGATATATATTATCAGTTTGTCTACTGATGTCTATTGATGAGCATCTATGCTATTTCTAGAGTTTGACTATTGTAAATTGCGCTACTATAAATATGTGTATACGTGTTATCACCATAGTGTGATGTCTTTATCTCTTTGGAGAATGTGCCTAGGAGAGATCTAGCTAGTCAAATGGAATTTTGTTTCTCTTTATTTATTTTTTGGTATCAAGAATAGAACTCAGGTCCTTTCACTTGCAAGTCAGGTGGTATAACAACTGACCTAAATCCCCAGCCTTCAAATGGAATTTCCCATTTTAGCTTTGTTTTTATACTAAAGCAAATAGTTATTTAAATAATTTTTCTTTTGTGAACTCTTTTCAACATTATCTTCATTTTAAGGTGCTGACAGGTGTCAATTTCACACATAATATTTGGGAAATGACTTAATTATCAGATGATGAATGTATATATAATAATAAGGACATTAAAAAGTTCGACATTATACATATTTACCAGGATCATTAATGCCACACAAATGACAGTTATGTGTATGGCCAACTGTAAGATCCTACATAGTGTAATGTTCCTTGAATAATAATGCAAACAGTTATTTCTAGATTTCTTTAGGTGTGTCTGATGTTGAAATTTTTATTTAAGATGATGTTTTTATGAATGTGGGTAATTAAAATTTATGAATGTGTAAATTAAGAAAAAATTCACAATAAAAGACTACTATTAGTCACCACAAAATATTCTCCCTCACTTTGAATACATTTATACCATCATCATTGCCACTTTGTGAAGCATCTTTCATGTCTTTAGAAAGTGTGGTCAGAAATACCACTGCTTTTGAGTGCCATTCAATGGAAAGGTGGGTTTATAAAAGCACTGTGGTGTATCCTCACCAGATCTGATTCTGAGATTTCTGGCTCTTCCTCAAAGTTAAAAAGACGATCAAAGGAAAATATTTTGAATGAACTGATGACATTGAGGCAACCATCACTATAGAAAGAGATAAAAGAGGACTTTCAGAAATGCTTCAGAAAGTACTAAGAACCATGAGGATAAGTGTATTCAAAGTATGGAAGAGTACTTTGATGTTGATTAATTACATGTGCCTTTCATTTGTTTCTAAAAACCTTTAATATAATTCTCTGTTAAGCCTTAAACTTAGTGAAATAAATGATGTAAGTTTCAAATCCAGGTTTAAGTATTTTTACCCTCTTATTACTTTGTTCAGAATTTTTTTTAAATTCTTCATAAAATAAACAAGTTATTGTATATTGTAACGATAATACTCACTGTTCATTTGGTGCAGTATTTTTTCAGATGGCAAAGTTAAATTTATTTGTCTTTCCTGAATGTCCTTTTATGACTAAATAATGGCTTTTTCCAAGGATAACAAAAATGTCTTCAACATTTTATTTTTCAAAGTTTAGAACAAATGTCAAATCAGGAACCATTATAGCACTTGACAATATAGGTTTTATAACTAGATTCCATAGTTTTCTTCAATTTTGTCATATAATATTATAAATCATTTTTATCAAAGTAAATAATTTTCAATATCAACTCTTTTCATAAGTAGCATTCTAAAAAGGATAACCTCAGTAATTTTTTCCTAATATACTCTGTTCCCCTTCAGCCTTTTTATTGGTGTTTATACACAAAATCTCTTGTGTGCTTCAGGTTCAATGTATATTTCCACATTAGCTACTGTGCTCTAAAATGTATAGCCTTACTAAAGATGGAAATGGAAAATTTGAATTAACTAGTATAGTTATATGTTACTTTGTAAGATATATAAAAACTGCTTACCTTTTCAAACCTTTTAGGTGCTCTGCAATTGAAAGAAGAGACTATTGAAAATTTACTGGCTGCAGCTTGTCTCCTGCAGTTGACACAAGTCATTGAAGTCTGCTCCAGTTTCCTAATAAAGCAGCTCCATCCTTCAAACTGCTTAGGAATTCGATCATTTGGAGATACTCAGGGATGTACAGAGCTCTTGAATATAGCACATAAATACACTATGGTAAAATCAATTTTTTTAATTTTTAATTAGCTTGTAGTATCAATATATGAATACTGGGAAAAATTTAAAGGCAAAATAAAAATATAATTTTCAATCATTTCTGCAATCAAAAAGGTTTGACTAAATACCAGAACTTGAGAAAATAAGCATACCACTAAAAAGTAAATTGTGCAAGGATATAGAGCAAGTTGGACATATAGTATTAAGAAAAATGTCAGTTCTCTGTTGTGTTAGAATAATTAGAAATTTAGTCTGTAAAATTGTAGAAATTACTGATTTCTAAGGTAAGTAAAATCTCATGAAGCAAGGAAAATGCTAAAATTAATGGACCAATATTAATTGGAAATGTTAAGAACTGCAGAAATTTGTAACTTAAACGATAATAGGAATTGACTATGTCAATAAAAAGTGCACTGTAGTTAAAAACATTTCACAATTCAGTGTTTCAATTTAAATCATATTAAAGTTCTCACCTCAAGTAATATTTATACTGGACAAAGTGAATATGTCAGTAAGTGGCAATTATATATTATTTTTAAAAAATAATTTTATTGGTACATTTAATATATACAATAAAGTGATATTCATTGTTGGAAATTTGTACCTTCAGTTAATCAAACTTGGCTCTTACTGTTCCCCATCCCTCTGCCCTCTCTTCAAACCCTCCCTTCCTCCTGATCTACAAAGACTTTGTTTTCTTTTTTTTCATTTTTCATAATAATTCCATTCCCTTCTTTTCTTTCCCCTACCCTTCCCATTTCCCCTTTCCCTTTGTCCCTTTTTTACCTATTTCACATTGTCCGTTATGCCATTTTGTCCTTATTTACACTTTCAGTTTCTCACACTAGAAAAACTATTTGGTATTTATATATGTGTCCTAATTATCTCGCTTAAGAGTATCACCTGCATATGCATCTACTTAGCTATACATGTCTCTAATTTCTCATTTTTGTGGCTGAGTAGTATTCCATTTTATAAAGAAAACCATATTTTCTCTATCCAGTCTGTACTTGATGGGCAGTTGGGCTGCTTCCTAGTTTTAGCTATTACAAATTGTGCTGCTATGAGCATGGGTGCATGTGTATCACTGTGGTATGATTCTTTTAATTCTTTAGGGAAGATACCCAACAGGGGAATAGTTGAGTCAAATGGAACTTTCAATCCTAGTTCTTTCAGCTCAATCCATAATGCTTTCCACAGTGATTGCATCAGTCTACACTCCCACCAGCAGTGGAACGGTGTTCATCTTTCCCCACAGCCCTGCTAGCATTTGTTATTGGTTGACTTCAGGGTAGCACCCATTTTTTTCTGGAGTGAGGTGGAATCAAAACATTGTTTTCATATTCATTTCTCAAATGACCAGTGATGTTGAACATTTTTTACTGTGTTTAATTTCTATTTCTACTTTTTTGTCTGAGAAATGTCTGTTCATTTCAGATTCCCATTTTAAGATTGGGTCTTCCAATTTAGGAGGTCTGATTTTTAAAGTTCTATATATATATTCTAGATAGTAGACCTTTGAGGAACACCTGGTGAAAAGCTCTTCACACACATTGTGGCTTGTCTCTTCAAGCTGTTGGTATTTTTTCTTGCTGTGCAGAAGCTTTTTAATAAGAAGACAACAAACTTGATGATTGTTTTTCTCTCTTTGATTTTATTGGTACATTTTAGGTATACAGTACCATTACATTCATCATTGGGATCTTGTGCCTTTACATGACAGGTCTTGGTTCTCATTTTTTATCCTTGTCCCTGCCCTCCCTTCACCTCTTCTCCCCTCCCCATTTACAAACACTTTATTTCCATTTTTTCATTTTCTCATATATTTTTCCCTTATTACCTTTCCTTTACCCTTCCCACTTTCCCTACACATTTAGCCCCTTACTTCCTATTTCACATTGTCAGTTATATCATTAGGATCTTATGTTCTATTACAGTTTTTCACACCAGAGAATCTATTCAGCATTTACACATATGTGACTCATTTATTTCACTTAGGAGTATATCCCCAATATATATCCATTTTCCTATGAATGAATCTAATTTATCATTCTTTATGGCTGAGTAGTATTCAGTTTCATAGAAAAACCACATCTTCTTTATCCAGTCTCCAACTGATGGGCACATGGGCTGTTTCCAAGTTTTAGCTATTACAAATTGTGCCACTATAAACATAGGTGCCCATATATCAAACCAAGTTACTGATTATCTGTAGTAGCTCATGGGCAACTTAAGTTTTGTTCATAATATCTTTTCCTACAACAACGTCCTCAAGAATTCTACCTAACCACTCTTCCAGCCATGTTAGAATTTCTGTTTTAATATTTAGATCTTTAATCCAATCAGAGTTTGATTTAGTGCATGGTGAGAGATATAGGTCTAGTTTTAGTCTTTGGCAAGTTGAAACCCGGTTTTTCCAACACCACGTATTAAAAAGGCTATCTTTCCTCTAGTGAGAGTATTTGGCTCCTTTGTCAAAGATGAGGTGACTTTAGTGTGTCTGGAGCTGTTTCTGGATCTTCAAATCCATTCCACTGGTCCTCAGTTCTGTTTCTTTTCCAGTACCATGCACTTTTTATCACATCGCCTTTGTAGTATAGTTTCAAATTGGTGATTGTGATACCATCTACCTTCTCTTTGATGCCTAAAATTGTCTTTGCTGTTCTAGGTCTCTTCTTGGTCCAAATGAATTTTTGATTGTTTTCTCAAGGTCTGTAAAGTATGCTGCTGGTATTTCTTTTTTTTTTTTTTCCTTTATTGAGTTTATCAGTACATTTTAGGTATACAGTATAATTACATTCATTATTGGAATCTTGTACCTTTACATGATAGGTCTTGGTTCTCATTTTTTCCCTTGTCCGTCCCCTCCCTTCAGCACCTCCTCCCCTCCCCATTTACAAACACTTTATTTCCATTTTTCATTTTCTCCTATTTTTTTCTTTTCCCTTATTACCCTTCCCCTACCCTTCCCATTTTCCCTACACCTTTCTCTGGTGTGAAAAGCTATAATAGTACATAAGATCCTAATGAGATGATTGTATTGAATCTCTATAGTAGCTTTGGAAGTTTGGCCATTTTCTCTATGTTGATTCTTCCTACATAGGAGCAAGGGCTGACTTTCCATTTTCTGATATCCTTTTCAATTACTTTTTTCAGAGTGCTTTAGTTTTCAGAGTAGAAGTCTTTGATTTCTTTTGTTAGGTTGATTCCTAGGTATTTCACTATTTTGTATGCTATTGTAAAAGGAGTTATTTCACTAGTTCTTCTCTCATTGAGTCTGTTTTTCATGTACAGAAGAGCTATTCATTTTTGTGTGTTAACTTTATATCTGGGTACTTTATTAAATTTGGTTATTAACTCTAGAATACATTTGGTGGAGTTCTTGGGGTTTTCTATATAGGGTATCATGTCATCTGCAAATAATGGCAATTTGACTTCTTCCTTAACTTTTTTATTCCTGTTATATCTTTCTTTTGTCTAATCACTGTGACAAATGTTCCCAAATTTATATTGATCAGGGGTCATGATGATGGACATCTTAGTCTTGTTCCTGACTTTAGCATGAAAGATTTCAGTTTTTGAAGATTTAGAGTGACTTTTGCTGTTGGTTTTGAATAGATAGCTTTTATCAGTTTGAGATAAAGACTGTCTATTCCAGTTATTTGTAGGCTCTTTAACACGAACCGGTGTTGGATTATGTTATACACTTTTCTGTGTCTATTGAAGTGATCGTATGTTTCCTCCCCCGCTTGGCTCTACAAATATAGTGTATTACATTTATTGATTTGCATATGTTGTACCATCATTGCATCCCTAGGATCAATCCCTCTCTGTCAGGGTGTAAGAACTTTTTGATGATCTTCTGCACTCTATTTGCCACTATCTTATTAAGGATTTTTGCATCTATGTTTATCAGTGCAATTGGCCTATAGTTTTGTTTTTTCTGTTGGGTCTTTCTCTGCTTTGGGGATCAAGGTGATTCTTGCTTCCAGGAATGAATTTGGGAGCATTGATTCAAATTCAATTTCCTTGAAGAGTTTAAATACTAGTTACAGAAGTTCTCTAAATGTTTTTTAGAATTCAGCAGTGAAGCAATTAAGATCTGGGCTTTTCTTAATTGGTAAGTTTTAAATTATATTTTCAATTTCATTTATCTATATTGGGTTGTTTCAAAATTTAAGTCATCTTCATTCAACTTTAGTAATTCATACAAACCAAGGTGTCTGTCCATTTCTTCTGTATTTTCCATCTTATTGTCTTAAAGTTTCTCAAAGTATTGATGATCCTCTGGAGTTCTTCTGGATCTGTTTTCATTTCACCATTTTCTTTCCTAATTGCATGGATTTGGTCCTTCTTTTTCTTTTTTTTTTATAAGGTTGGCTAAGGGTTTCTCAATTTTCTTTTTCTTTTGAAGAACCAACTCTTGGCTTTATTGAATTTTTGTATCATTTTTTGTCTTCATTGAATTGATTTCTGCTCTGATCTTTGTAATTTCCTCCCTTGTATAAGCTTTGGGTTTCTCCTGCACTTCGTCTTCTAGAAGCTTAAGATTCAGAATCAGGATGCTTAATTGTGCTCAATTTGTTTTCCAAATATGCATATTAAGTGCTGTGAATTTCTCTTGTAAAACTGCTTTCATTGTGTCCCATAGATTCCGATGTGGTGTATAGTCATTGTCATGTAATTGTGGGAACTCTCTGATATCTTATTTAATATCCTCTGTGACCTTTTGCTTATTCAGAAGTGTGTTGTTCAATTTCCATGTGTTTATGAAATTCTTGTCATTTCCTCTGCTATTAATCTCAAATTTCATCACACTATGGTCTGATAATATACAAGGGATAATTTCAATTCCTTTGCTCTAACTTAGACATGTTCTATTAGTGAGTATGTGGTCTACTTTGGAGAATGACCCATGTGCATCTGAAAAGAAAGTGTATTCTAATTTTGTGTGGGGTGGAGCACTCTGTAAACATCTGTTAATTTCATTTCTTCAAGAGTTTGAGTTCTAGTACTTTGTTGTTTATTTTTTTGTCTAGTTGATCTGTTTATCTAGTTCATCTGTGTGTTATTGCCAGTGGGATATTGAGATTCCCCATTACTATTTTGTTAGTGCTTATTTGATTTTTCATGTCAGTTAGTATTTGTTTTATATACTTGGGTGCACTATTGTTTGATGCATATATATTTCTGATTGTCATCTCTTCCTCTTGGATCATTCCCAATAGAAGGGTGTAGTGTCATTCTTTGTCTCTCTTATCTAGTGTTGGTTTGAAATCCACTTAATCTGCAAAGAGGATTGCTACTCCTGCTTTTTTTGTTTGTTTGTTTTTGGTTCCTGTTACATGTAGTATTTTTATACACCCTTTAAGTTTCAGTCTATGAGTTTATTTGAATTAAGTGTGTTTCTTTTATGCCGAATATTGTTGGATCTTGTTTCTTGGCCATTCTGCTGATCTATTTCTTTTGATTGGTGAATTGAGACCATTAACATTGATGGTTGTATTGGATATGTATTGACTTATCCTTGACATACCTTTTCCTTTTTGTTGGATTCTCTACCTTCATATTTAATTTCTTTTATTCTTTTTATTTATTTGTTTGTTTATTTATTATTTATTTAGTTAGTTAGTTAGTTTTTTGAGACAGGGTCTCACTATGTAGTTGAGTCGACCTGGAACTCACTATGTAGCCCAGGCTGGTCTCAAACTCCCAGCAATCCTCCTGCCTCAGCCTCCTGATTGCTGGGATTACAGGTGTGTGCCACCACACCCGGCTCTTTCACATTTAATTTCTTGTCGTGTCTGATGGATTCATTCTGCTGGGCATCCTGGGCTTATGATCTACATTGTGTTTTCCAAGGATATTGTTTAAAATATTTTGGAATCCTGGTTTGGTATTCATGAAGTTCATCAGCTGCTCTTTGCCATGAAAGTATCTTATTTCACCATCAATTTTGAAAGATAGTTTTGCAGGGTATATCAATTTCGGATGGAGTCTATTTTCATTTATGCCTGAACTACATCACTCTCAGCTCTTCTTGGCTTAAGGGTTTGTGTAGAGAAGTCACCTGTGATTCTGATAGGCTTTCCTTTGTATGTTATTGTTTTCCTTTCTCTGACTGCTGGTAGAATTATTTTCTTCTGTTGGGTTTCTGGAATCTTAACTATTATATACCTCTGTGTAGATTTTATTTTTATCATGGCTACTTGGAATCTTATATGCCTCAATTATATGTAGGTCAAATTGATTTTCCCTGCTTGGGAAGTTTTCTGCCATTACTTCTATGATCTTTATTTTTTTTAAATGTCATCTGCACTCTTCTGTTTCTTCATTGACTCTGCTCAGTCTTACATTATTCTTCTTTCCATCATAGAGCAGCTGTTGGATTGATTTCTTATGGTCCCTTACTATTTTTTTGGAAATTTTTCTTTTCCATTCACTAGTTGCAATCCTATCTTATGTATCTGAAATTCTGTCTTCACATTGGCTCATTCTGCTGCTGGAATTTTTAATCTCCCGGAAATCTTTTTGCATCTGTTTTATGGATGCCATTTGTTTCCTATGTTGAAATACCTTCATGTTCATCATCTCCTCTTTTTTTTTTTTTAATTCTATGTCTGCTCTACATTTGTTAATCATGTCTTGCACTATGGGCACACTCTCTGCTTTTACCTGAGAAATTATTTGTGACTTCATCTTTTCCAGATCCTCTTTTTTTATCAGATGAGGGAGTCCAGGTGGTTGAATATCTGGTTGTTCCATCTTGTTTGCCTTTGGGGTTGCCTTGGGTGATCTGGAAGCCTTGTTTTTGGTATTTGTTTCAGTGTCTTCTGATTTCAACAAATGCAGCCTACTGTGACTTTGTTGAGACAACTTTTCCCTCACTTAGTGGTCTTCAATTCTCAGCAATCCACCAAAGTCCTTTTCTCTTCTGCTCACCAGTACACCAATTATTGGATTCAAATCACCAAGGCTATGGAGTGGGTGTCTGACTGGCGCTTGTGTGACTGTGCATCTTTTTCTGGGAAGGCCTTGAACTGACATTTTTGCCAAGCCTCTGGTGTTGAGGTCTCCTTCTAGAGGAGGGGACTCGGGGAGATGACCGAGGACACAATGAACGACCAAAAGCTGATGGCTATTGGCAAAGTTTATTTCTAATGCCAGCTGTTATATACTAGTTTCAAGGCCACACCACAGGCATGATCTCAGTGATTGGTAATAAACCTCAATCACAAGGAGGCATGAGTAAGATAAAAAAATCAAGTCACAAGAAGAGTCAAGCAGATATACACTGTTTAAGCTAAGAATATAACATCAAGATAAGACAACATCTGTTTATGACCAGAAGGTAGTGTAAACTGGGAACAAGAGAAAACACAAGAGTTCAGGGGGTTGTTTGTAGGTCAATGGATTTGGCTCTAGCACGTCACCTTCGGGACTCCTGTGCCCCGGTGAGAACCAGCATTCCAGGGCTTGGGGTCATTACTTCGGCTGCCCATCCTCTCGTGCCCCAATAATTCCCCCTATCTTTTATTTAAATTAAAGGAAAACATAACTTGATTCTCTTTCCACAGATAGACTGTGTCTGTTTTAGGCAAGGATTATCAGGTGAAACTTCTACCCGTCATCAAGTAATGGGATATCGCCTTTTCCCATACTCTGTCTTAGGTTGAGTATTTATCTATGGTCCTTTTACCCATCTTTGACTACCAGCCTCTGTTTCCCTATTTTTTCTGAAGAGCCAGCATGGCAGTGAGAACACTCCCAGAGGGTCACGTATCTATCCGTCACTTGAAAAGACAGTATTCTGTAGAAAACAATATGAGAACCAATAAATGAACAATGAAAGCACTGGATACTGAGTGTGTGAGGCTTTGAAACATGCCACGAGGGTTTAGCCCTGATAAGGAACAGATACCAAAGATTTATCAAAAGTGGATGCAATATTCTGTAGCAAGTCATCCACATTGATGGACAGGTTATTATGAAAATCTTGTAAATGAAATTTAATCTGATCCCACTTATATCGCATGTGATTGTAGAGATGGGGGGATAACACAAATTTGTGAAAAATTCCAATCACATTGTAGCATAGCCTGATGTTGAAGGGCAAATATCTGTTCTCCCAGCCATTTCAGTTTGTTGTAAGTCTTCAAATTTAGATTACAATTCCTGATCAATAGCAGATTGTTTTAACCATAGCTGGTGTGAATCTTTCTGCCAAATTTGTACAAAATCATGTGTCTGTAGTGTGGCCTGTAGGCCCACTCCAGCAATCACAGCTGTGGCTGTCACAGCAATGAGCCCTAAGACTAGCAGTACCAACTGGACAACAAAACACTTAGAGCGGTGATATAATTTAGACAGAATTTGATAGGCTAAACCCCCATAGGAGTCAGCTTGCCAGGGCCAAGTAAGATTAACTGGTAGCCAGATGCCCATCCGGGCCTTCAACAGAAAAATGGAGTAACAAGTGGCATCAAAGGGAACAGAAGCATTAAGGAAGGTATACAATCTACATTCATAACAAGTGACACTTTTTTCAGATAAATTGAAACTAGCAGATCTCATCATAATAATAAATGGCAATTTTACACAACTGCTTACACAAAAACTGTTATAGGAACAGGAGGTGCCAGCAAATTTTCCCTTCTAAGTAACCCAGCAATGGAGTGCAGCAGGAAGCTTCCAAAGGTCCCATTGTTCCGGGCTCAGTGGAGTGAGGAGTCATGGCTGAGGTGTCCTGAGGATCCAGACATTTTCAGAATCAGCAGAGACATAGGTGTATCCTGGTCCCACTGCAAGGACTTTCACAGGGACCCAGTTGCTCCACTCCTGCAATTTCACATGCACAAAAAAAGGTAATTCTAAAGAAGGAGAGAGAAGATTGTAAAGTAGATGTGAAGTGTCTTTGTGCTCTGGATAGTGGATCAGCAGTGCAAGGCAGATTAAGAAAGTTAATGACATACAAGGCAAGTTGCAAGCATGCAGTAGGGGAAGTACACACACCCCAAGGGCAATTCCCCCTTTTTATTTCTGTTAGCTGTAATTTGATAGTGTAATGAGAGCGCTCAATGATAGCTTGCCCTTGGGGATTGTGAGGTATTCTTGTCACATGGGTAATGTCCCATGCTTTGCAAAATTGTTTAAAAGCATGAGAGTTACAAGCAGGACCATTATCTGTTTTTAGTTTAGCAGGAACAACCATAACAGCAAAGGCAGAGCACAAAAAGTTTTTCACATGAGTTCTCTCTTCTGGCATGGCTGTGGCCCATATGAATCCTGAAAGGGTATCAATAACAACATGAATATATTTAAACCTGCCAAAAGGAAGAAAGAGAGTAACATCCATTTTCCAAATCTGATTAGGGACATAGCCTCTGGGATTAGTGCCATGGGGAGTCTCTCTCAGGTGCAGAGGACAGCAAATAGGACAGGTCCGCACAATCCGCCTGGCTGTGGTGAAAGGAATTTTCCATTTCTGATGTAATCATCCTACATTAGAATGTAACATTTGGTGTTCTTCTTCAGCGAAAGCAAAGGCAACAGTTAATAATTTATCAGCACAATCATTATCATAAGTTAGTGGACCTGGGAGTTGGATATGAGAACGAATATGGATGATAAACACAGGATTAACTCTTTCTTGGAGGAGCTGTTGAAGAGCCTATAAGAATTGAAAAACAGGAGGAGAGGCACGGAGTAGGCCTATGGGAAGCAGAGGGAAAACACGGGCAACATATTGAGAGTCTGTAACTACATTCACAGGTTTAGAAATATTGAACAGCACACAGTACACAGCAAATAATTCATTTTGTTGAGTAGATGAGTAGGGAGTAGACCATGTGAAGAAGAGCTGTTGATCTCTAAAAATTGATATCTTATTTAGTGAAAAAAATTTTTGCTGAAGGAATGGGGGATGGAGAAACAATAGAAGAAATAATCCAGTTATGTCGGGACAATAAAGACAACAAGGGATCACGAGGTAAATGAAATAAAACTTTTTTCATAGAAATCAGCCAAAGCAATCTGAAAATCAGGAGAGAATCACTGTAAAGTTTGAAATTGGCATGAAGTGAGGGGCAAGTGAATAGCATCAGGGTCAACACCTTTTAACTGTATTACTGGAGTCTGCCCTGAAACAATGAGAGAGGCATTAGTGTAAAATATGGCATGACTTTGTGGGTAGGCTGAACAGAAAGATAAATCCATTCAACAGGAGAGTTTGTTTGATAAAGAAGTCCTGCGGGGCTGTCAGGAGTGTTAATGACAAGAAGAGAAAGAGACAATCCATCACAAATACAAAAAGTAAACCGAGATTGTAAAGCACTTTCAACAATTTGTAATTCCTGGGCTGTCTAAAGCAGAGGGTCCTGCTAATGTAGAAAACAGGTTAAGCAACTAGTAATTAGGGATGTCTAATATGGGACAACTCTAATTCATATCTCTCAATAATTTTTGAAAGTCATTTAGAGTTTGTAAAGATTTTTTTTGAAGAGTAATATTTTGAGGTTGAATCTTAGATATCTGTAACCTGAATCCTAAATAGGACTCAGGGTTTTTAGTTTGTATTTTTTCTGGAGTAATTTGAAGCCCATGTTGTTTTAAATTATTATTATTATTATTATTTTAATTGTTGTTGTGTCTCCTCACCTATAATACTGTTTAATGGCGACCTCTAGGTGGGCAATGAAATCTACATAGGTCTCATCTAGTTGATGAACAATTTTTATATAATTGAGACTAGACTCACCAGAGAGAGTAATGTGATCTCAAGCTTTTAGAGCTCTTAAACAAGGGGTCATCCCTTTGTAATTGGATCTACATTTTTAGATAAATATATTATTTGTTGATTTTATGGGCCTATTTCTTGTGTGAGCACACTTAAATTAGTATGATTTTTTTTTCATACATAAAGTAAAAGGCTGGGTCACATTTAGGATCCCTGATATAGAGGGGCAGCAGAGAGAGTTACTTTTAGCTGTTTAAATGTTGACTCTTGTTTTTTACCCTATAATAATTATTGGTCCTTTTTCGGCCCTTTAAAGTTTTATATAGAGATTTGGCTAAGTCTGTAAACACTGGAGTCTAGATCTTGTAAAAACCTGTTATCTCCCAAAATTTTTTCATCTGCTTTTGAGTGCTTTTTATCTCCCAAGCAGCATTTTTTTTTAAACTTTAAATCTTAGGTATCTGACTTGTTGTATGTAAATTTGAGCCTTTTTTATGAAACTTTATAACTTATCTCTTGAAGCAGTATTAATAGTTTTTAATACCCTGTGAAGTATTTATTTATTTAGTATATCAGAAAATTAACAATAATAATCATAATTATATGTATGAAACTTTATGTCCTTTAGTTTGGTTTGATATTAAATGCATTTTTTTTCAATAAAAGCTCTTAATATCTCTTTGTTTTCCTATAGAACACAGCATATTTTGAAAATGACCATTATAAACTCATCACAATAACATATTTAGAATGTAACCTCTTGATGATAACCAATGTAAACATTTTATAACAACATATATGATGAGGCATATGTGTTTTTTTATAAGGCTATGAAAATTATTGGGGCTCCCATTAGTGAACAAAGACCAGAATAAATATTTCTGAGCAGTCGTTTTTTTTTTTTACCAATAGAAGTGTACCCAAAAGTTTATATTTAATTATCTTGACAAATTTTTAACTTATAAAACCTGATGGTAGAAATTAACAAATTATTTGTATACTTGACAGCATTTTAATAAAAAATGGAACTGGATAAACACTTTTCAAACAATTGGACAGACACAGACAAACACATAAGACAATTTATGAAACTAGAGTGCACTCAATGAATTTGGCCAATTGAATTATAAAATCTCTTAGTTATGACTAGTCAAAATGTAGGTCAATTAAAAGAGATCTCTTGTAAAATTAGAATCAAAAGAAATGAAAACTCTTTATGACTGTAAATGTAAACCTTGTATAACAAACTTGAAAACAACAAGCAAATATACATATTTTATTGTTAAATCATTTTCTCACACCTTTTTTATATAATTAAGCCTTCTGGTCTTGTATATCCTTTTTTCATCTCTTTTTAACATGACAAACAAACAAAAACTCTTCATGTCAAAAGTATATCTCTTTTATTTATAGCTTTTAAAATATTTTCTCTGTCTCATTTACTATGAACCTTTCATAACAAACTTTAGCTGTTGAAATCTTTAAGTGTCTTTCTTGCTGTTTTCACATTGCTACATCTTAAAATTTGACTGGCTGCCAAGAGAACAGATTTAACCTTGAGTTTTCTATCAAAAAGTACAGAAAAGAGCAAGTTAATCCTATAATCGTAATTCAAGAATTTGCAATGTACAAGAACAGTTTTAAGTACACCAATTAAATTCAAGTTGAAACAAGGATACATTTATCAAATAGTTAAAATTTATAAAATGATTTTTCTTATAATATCTCTTAAGGTCTGGTAAAACACAGTTGCAGTTTCTCTGGCTTTGTTTTGTATTTCAGATCTTTGCAGGCAGCATCAGGCTGATAACACAGTGTTGGCCTCTTTTTTTTATTTTCTAAAAATATACAGTTGCAAATATGCACTCTGATCATCTGGCCCCTTCACTGTAGGTAACTGGGATGATTGAAGTGTGTAGGAGCCTGTAGAGCCTACTCCAGATATAGCACAATGGACCTGGTGATAGGGCCATGTAAAAAGCCTGTGCCTCTTGGCGGTGACTGAAACATCAGTGCCAGAATCTGCGAGTCCAGTAAATTTTCTTTCCTGGATAGTTATTTCACAGGGGAGAAAGTTCCAAACTTTCCTTGAGAACGCCCTATTCCCGAGGTTGTGTCTAACACCACTCGCATCGTTCCTGGTTCCGTTTCCCGTTTCTGGGTTCTGCCGAGTCCCTATTCAGGCACCACTTGTTGAGGTCTCCTTCTAGAGGAGGGGACTCGGGGAGATGACCATGGACACAATGAATGACCAAAAGCTGATGGCTAATGGCAAAGTTTATTTCTAACACCGGGTGTTATATACTAGTTTCAGGGCCACACCACAGGCATGATCTCAGTGATTGGTAATAAACCTCAATCACAAGGAGGCATGAGTAAGATAAAAAATCAAGTCACAAGAAGCGTCAAGCAGATATACACTGTTTAAGCTAAGAGCATAACATCAAGATAAGACAGCATCTGTTTATGACCAGAAGGGAGTGTAAACTGGGAACAAGAGCAAACGCAGAGTTCAGGGGTTTGTTTGTTGGTCAATGGATTTGGCTCCAGCACGTCTCCTTTGGGACTCCTGTGCCCCGGTGAGAACCAGCATTCCAGGGCTCGGGGTCAGCACTTCGGCCACCCGTCCTCTCGTGCCCCAACACTCTGGTGTCAGGGCAGATCCCTGGCTGGAATCTGCCTGCAGCTGTAGTGGTCTAGACCAATCCATTGCTTCCCAGGATCTGTGCACACTAACAGATTCTATGAGGTGGGCCTCTCACTGAAGCTTGTGTGCCTGTGCAGCTCTTTGCTCAACAGACTTTGGCTGGGTGGGTTTGCGAGTGCCTCTGGTTTGGGACAGATCCCTGGCTGGGATCTGCCTGCAGCTGCTCTGGTTGGGACCACTCTACTGCTCCCTGGGATCTGCCAAGTGACAATTATTTATAATTTTATATGTTGAAAGCATCTTTATTCAGTCAGGTAACAACCACTACAAACAGGCTGCCAGAACCAAGATAAACTGCATAGATGACAAAAAGAAAAGCCTCACCACTAATACTAATACTTAAATAATGCAAAGAATAAAATGAACTTTTAAACTTGTGAAGTAGTGAATGAAATGAGATGGATCTTTCTGTTAAACATAATTAAAAGATAAGTATTTCTAACAAACAAATTGATTCATTTTTTCAATTTAAAAATGAAACAGCTGCACACAAGTGAACAGTGGAGAATTGTTTGGACAACTGATAAAAATGTACCTATGTTTTTGATAGAGATGAAAATAAACACACAGCATTTTTCTAGAACATTATACAAATTTAAATGTTTTCAAGTTTATAAAATTTGAATTATGTAACATTTTCTTATAAATCTTTTTCCTTCCTTCTTCTCAACACAGGTTCTTGTTCAAAATCTGAAGTTTCACACATATTTCTGAAGCAATATCTTTTTGAGAATCATATTATAATGGATTGATAAAGTGTTTCACATTATTGCATTATTTTGATTCCTTTGTTCTAAATAATCTAGATCTTTGTCTCATATAATCTAAAGAAATAGCAAATGTGTATTTCAAAGTTTAATACAACCACAAAAACCAAACACAAAGACTTCCTGTTCAATTACTTAAAATCTTGAAGGAAATATTCACAGTTTTCTTTGGTTACTTATGCTTACAGGCAAAGAACATTCTAATAAACAGTTTAAAATCCATTTATTGCTCAAAATAAACTTATCTTCCTTTTCATATTGTGTCAGAAACTAGGTGGTAAAGCAGGATCTGCAGAGAAATGCAATAGTGCTGTCACCTTTTATTTCCATTCTTTAGCTGCACAGTATTGCCTCCATTAATCACCCTGCTTTGGTTGTGCTAGTGTTTATTGTGAATACACTAATAGGTAAAGGCTCTGTTAAAATACTGCTTTTCAGAAATAAAGGAATAAAGATAAGAAAGGAAGAATTTAAACTGTCATTATTTGCTAAATATACAATAGTCTACATAGAAGGGCCCTAAAATTTTGCCAATAGACTCCTAGACTCAATTGACAGATTCAATAGAGTACCTAGATGCAAGGTCAACACTCAAAAATCAATAGTCTTCTTGTACACAAGTAACAGACTCACTGAGAGAGAAATTAGGGAAACAATTCCTTTCACAATAGCATCCAAAAAATTAAATATCTAGGAATTAATCTAACAAACAAAGCAAAAGACCTCTATACTGAAGACTACAGCACTCTACAAAAAGAGTTCAAAGAGAATATAAGAAAATGGAAAGACATCCCTTGCTCTTATGTATGAAGAACATAGTGAAAATGGACATACTTCCAAAACTGCTATACAGATTAAATGAAATCTGTATCAAAACCCTAACTGTATATTTCACAGAACTAGAGAAAATGGCACAAAAATTCATTTGGAATGAGAAGAGACCTAGAATAGCAAAGCCATTCTAGGCAACAGAGACATGACAAGGGGTATCACAACCCCCAACTTGAAACTATACTACAAAGTCATTATGATAAAAAAAACAAAACAAAACATGGTACTTGCAAAGTAACAGAACTGAAGGTCAGTGGAATACATTAGAAGGTGCAGAAACAACTTCATATGTATTCAGCTACCACATCTTTGATAAAGGATACAAAGACACTCACTAGAAGAAAAATAGCCTCTTCAATAAATTGTGTCAGAAAAACTGGATTTCAACCTGCCAAAGATTAAAACTAAATCTCTATCTATCACCATGACTAAATTCTACTCAAAGTAGGTTGGTAGATAGATAGATAATAGATACATACATACATACATACATACATACATACATACATACATAGACATGCGCTGGGATATAGCTCAGTGTAAAGGATTTGAGTTCAGTCCCAAGTACCACAGAAAAGAAAACAAAGAAGCACTTTGTAGTGGAGTCTATTTTATATGGTCTTAAATCTGTTGATTGCAATGTAATGTAAAATGATATATTTATTTTTACTGACAGAATATCATTATTTTCCATAATTTTTATTAATGCTGTATCTTTTTTGCATCTCAAAAAATGAGTAGTTACACTGTAAAACACATAAAGATACTGAGTCCTCCCATACCTTCATGATAACCTCCTTCTTCAAAACTATCAGATCTTTTCTTGGGGTTTTAGCTAAAAAACAAATTCAACAGTCATTTCTGAAGTCATCAGATGTTATTGTCTTTAACAATTTCTGAAAGAGAAAGTACTGGTAGCACTTTGCCCATACAGCCTAAAAAGTAATTAAGGCTTTTGTTGTGATCACTAAATAATCCTCAGTCAAGCATCCTCTGCTTCAGAATGCTTCCACATTCCTTTCATGGATAACAATAGCACCAACTGATTAAAAGTGGGTGTATCTATTTCTCTGACATTTTTCTCAAAGTAGGCACAGTAAAATGTTTTGATATGCTTCTTTTACTAAGAAAATTCTAAAGTGCAAAGTTTCAATAGATGGCCTTTCTTTTCTAGGAGCATTTCATTGAAGTTATAAAGAATCAAGAATTTCTTCAGCTTCCAGCTAATGAGATTTCAAAGCTTCTGTGCAGTGACGAAATTAATGTGCCTGATGAAGAAACTATTTTCTATGCTTTAATGCAGTGGGTGAGCCATGATGCTCAGACAAGGCAAAGAGACCTGGCAATATTGCTTTCATACATCAGACTGCCATTACTCCCACCACAGGTATGGAAATTTATCCAGATAACGTGAACCAGAGCTTTAACTACCACCGTGCATCAATTCATTCAGTAGTTGCCCATTTTTTGTTTTTATTTTATTCTTATTTTTATTAGTTCATGTTTGTAGTGCATAATGATTACACTCATTGTAGTGAGTTGGTTCATGTATATAACATGACATCACAGGTACATAACATATCTTACTTCTTTTTCTTCTCTTTCCCCTCCCCTTCCTATCCCCCTTCATGTCCTCATCCCCTTCCATTTTGCAAAAATCTATCTCCCTGCTTCCTATTAACATTTATTTTGCTATTAATCACTTTGCTTTCTCATTTAAAAAAATAAACCATGAAGCACTTAACCTTATGTGTCTGATTTATTTCACTTACTGTTATGGTTTCAAGATGCATCCATTTTGATATAATCACAGTTTATCCTTCTTTATGTCAGACTAGCACGCCATTGTGTGTAAATACCCCATTTTCTTTATCCAGTCATCGGTTGCTGAAAATATAGGCCTCTACCAAGATTTAGATATTATGAGTTATGCTGCTAGAAATATGGGTGTGCATCACTGTAATGTGATTTCTTTAATTCTTTTGGAAAAATACCAAAAAGAGTCATAGCTGGATCAAAGGGAATATCTATGTTTAATTCTTTGAGGAATTCCCATAATAATTTCCATAATATCAATCCTACATTTTGTTCTTTATTTATATTTTGGGTTTCTCACACAAGACAAAAAGCACAATATTTAAACTTGTGTCTAATTAATTTCACTTTATAGTCTTGAGATAAATTTGTTTTCTTAAAAACTGTTTCAAGTTTGTCCTTTTTATGGCAAAGTGGTACTCCACTGTGTATAAATACTACATTTTTCTTTATCCATTCATCGTCTATGGGCATATGGGCTGATTCTAAGATTTAGCTATTATAAAATGAAATTTTTTCATGTACTTATTGGCCATTTGTATTTCTTCAACTGAGAAGTATCTATTCACTTTAGACATTCATTTTTACATGTGTGAATATAGAACAGCTTCTCTGGTGTGAGAAACTGAAAGTGTAAGTAGGGATCAAAATAACATAATAGATAATGTGAAATAGGAAGAAAAGGTCCAAACGGAAAGGGCAAAGCAAAGAAGGGAAATGAATAAATATGAGAACAGGAAAAAATAGAAACAAAGTATTTGTAAATAGGTAGGGGTGGAGGGGTTGAAGAGAGGTCAGGGGATTGGGGAAAAGTAAGAACCAAGATATTCACTTTTAATAGGTCTTTAAATTTGAGAGATCTAATATTTTTTAGTTCTTCATATATTGTAGGTATCAGTCTTCTGTCTGTGGTGTAGCTAGCAAAAATTTTTCACTTTCTATAGGTTGTTTCTTTACTCTGTTGATCATTTCCTTTGCTGTGCAGAAGCTTTTTAATTTGGTAATACTGCTTGTTTATTCTTTTTTCCCATTAAGTTTATTGGTACATTTAAAGAAAACAATCGATGTATTTCTTGTGCAGTTAGGTTCCCATTCAGAAAATACTTGCCTGTGCCTATAACTTCAAGTGTTTTACTTATTTTATCTTCCACAAGATTAAGTGCTTGTGTTTTAATATTTAAGTATTTTATTCATTTTGATTTTATTACATGGTGAGAGATAAGGGTATAGTACAAACTTCTGAATGTGTATAGCGAGTATTCTCAGTACTATTTGAAAATGAGTCTATCTTATTTCCAATATATGTTTCTGACTTCTTTGTCAAAAATCAGCTAACTGAATGTATCTGAGTTTATTTCTGTATCCTCTATTCTTTTCATTGATTCACTTATGTTTTTGTGCCTATAGCATGCTGTTTTTGTCATTGTAGCTTTGTTATAGAAAGTAAATTCCAGGATTATGATGCCTACTGTTTTGCTTTTGTGGCCCAAGTTTGATTTTACTACTATTGGACTCTTCTAGTTCCATATGAATTTTAAGATTGTTTTCCTTGGTTCTGCAAGGCATGTTGTTGGTATTTTGATTTATATTGTATTAAAATTATTTATCAGTTTTTGAAGCATGGCCATTTCACATTATTTTTCCTGCCTGTCCAGGAACAGGAGATATCATTCCAGTTTCTGATGCCCTCTTTGATCTTCTTTTAGAGTACTATAGTTTTTATTGTAGAGGTATTTCACTTCCTTGGTTAAATACTAAGTATTTAATTTTTTAATGCTATTGATAATGGTGTTTTTTCCCTAATATCTTTCTCAGTGAGTCCATTATTAGAGTATAGGAATATTATTGATTTTTTTGTACCAGAGATTGAAATCAGGACCTTTTGCTTGCCAGGCAAGCATGGTGTGTGTTGATTTTTTATACTGTTGCACAGCCATATTTGGTTATTAATTCTAGGAGTAATTTTGTGGAATTTTTCTCTATGTAGATCATGTCAATACAAATAATGATAAATTGACTTCTTCCTTTCCTATGTACATCCTTTTTATTTCTATCTTTATCCTCATTGCTCCTGCTAATGTTGTGAGTACTGTAGTATATAGTAGTGGTAATAGTTGAATCCTTACTTTGATTCTGATTTTGTGTGTGTGTGTGTGTGTGGTAATGGGGATCGAACTTGGGTCCTTGCACTTGCTGGGCAGGCCACCGAACTGCTGAGCTAGATCCCCAGCTGATTCTGATTTTAAAGGGCAATTCATTTAACGTTTTGACACTTTATACTGTTATATCACAGTGGTGGCTGGGAGCCTAGGGATCTCCTGTGGTGTGGTCACCATTCCTCAAGTTCTTGGCCTAGACCCCAGTGAAGAATGGAGAGGTGGACAAGATTCTAAATTAAAGATCTCCCAAATGTAAAGAAGTCAATTTGTCACAGACAGAGAAGGAGAAACTCAGAAAATGACAAGTAATATGAAGCAGAGTTTTATTAATAATATGGCAGAACCAGGGTCTGCCAAACAGTTAAATATCTGACAGGGAGAAGCTCAAGCAATGCGCTTCTTAGCATGTTATTTATCTTACCCATATTTGTAGGGGTAAGCTGATTTTCTAAAAATGACTGCTTCAGTGATTAGTACAATCACAGTCTTAGCCTTTATTTCTGGGCTGAGCCAATTTTTGCAGTGTCTATGGGTACATGGCAAAAGTATGCAAAAGTCTCACAAAGGGCAGCCTCTTCCCATGAGTAAGCATGTGGTTATCTCTATTACTGTAGTCACCTAGGTCATGCCTGATGCTGTGTATTCCTCCTTAGTGTACTTAAAATATAACGTTGACATTTGGTTGATAATCAGTAGCTTTCATCATTTGAGAAGTTCCTCCTATAGCTATTTCCTTCAGTTTTTCTAGCATGAAAGAACACTGCATTTTGTCAAATTCTCATTCTCTGTCAGTTGAGATGATCTTGTGATGTTTGTCTTTACTTCTGTTTATGTGATGTATAACATGTATCAATTTGTATAGCTGTTAACTTACAAGTATAAGTTTTCCAAAACAAGTTTTAAAGTACTTTTTGGGGTTTTTTTTGAGATAGTGTCTCACTATGTAGCTGAGACTGACCTGGAACTCACTATGTAGCCCAGGCTAGTCTCAAACTCACAGCAATCCTCCTGCCTCAGCCTCCTGAGTGCTGGGATTACAGGCATCCACCACCATGCTCAGCTATAATATAGCTCTTGACAGCATTCTGAAGTATACTTTAACTTATTTCCTATTCATCTCATGAAAATTATTTTGCCTAGCATTTATTTGTATCCACTTGGATCTTATTGTCTGTCAGGTAATGGTAGGATTTATCATCTATTTTTGATTATGTCTTGACTTGTTATTAATTCATACACATTAAGCCATTTAAAAAACACACACTTTCAGAATACAGAAGTGATTTGGTGACAGAGATTCATACTTCTATGGGTTATATAATTTTAAGAGAGCAGGTTTGCATGATCATTACCACTACCATCACCCAAAACCCACTAAAAAACTGTACTTCCATTAGCTACATGCAGTTGACAAGGAGAGACTTACTCTGAAAATTTACAGCCTTTTTTTATGGCTGCTTTCAGTTAGGAATTTTTCTTTCAGTATTAATGATTGAATCCCAGACCATGTGCATGCTAATAAAGAACTGTACCACTGAGCCACATGCCCAAACATTTTTCAAAACTGGGCTGGCCTCAAATTAACAGACTTATCAGTATCTCAAGAGCTAGGCTTAAGATTCAATAATTTTTCCCGAAAGTATGAGGGAGTAAATCTTTGCATGAGTTATAAACCCAACCCTTTATATATTTTGTTTGTTTATTTTGAGACAGACTCTCACTGTAAAGCTCTGGATGGCCTTAAACTTTAAATCATTTTGTCTCACACTTCTGAGTGCTGGGAATACAGGCCTGTGATACCATGTCTTGCTTCAGTAGCACTTTTTATAAGTGCTTTTTTTATTCTCACCCCTTCTGAAGATATAGGTACATATTCAAACTATGAACACTATCAATTAAGTCATAACAACTACGATGAAGCATTTGGTTATTTTACATAAGTGAAGTTAAAAAATATCTAAGTAACAAAATGCTCAAAAGTATAAAATTTACATTTGAATTAGCACGAGTTTCCTCCCAAGTTATACAACCAAGTATATTCTTTCTAATGGTGCATTCTTTTTTGTTTGTTTGTTTGTTTGTCATACATTATTATTTTCAGTTACTGGCAGATCTTGAAAATAGTTCCATGTTTAGTGGAGATCTTGAGTGTCAGAAACTCCTAATGGAAGCTATGAAGTATCATTTATTACCTGAGAGAAGACTCATGATGCAAAGCCCTCGAACAAAGCCCAGAAAATCCACTGTAGGGGCACTTTATGCTGTGGGAGGCATGGATGCTATGAAAGGTAAAATGGACAAATTAATTAATTTAGAAACTAACTTCAAAGAAGAAGAGCCATCCTCAACTCTCTCCAAATTATGAGAGTAGTTTTAAAGCCATGTTAAATTTGTGTGTTTAAAGCTAATTGTCATAAAAGTGAGCCTTATGTAATTTGGTAATCTCATTTTTATTATCTCATAGAACATATCCTTTGGATATTATTGGCTGAATTTTAGTGGGTAATTTTACTTTACAAAAGTCATTTTAATTTTGAATATGCAGTCTAAAATATCATATTTTCAAGGCAAAGATATTTAACATTTATCATAAAAGGAAGGAATATGGCCCTGTAAATTTTTTGTCAAAAGTAGAGTAGAGTCTAGGTTTTGCTCTCAATTTCCTGTAGATGCTCACAGAAGAGTTACAAAGAATCTTAACGTGTTCATGTTGAAATCAGAGAGTCAAACTTGTGATAAAATAATTATTTTCATAAGAGTTTAATCAGATGAAATATAGTACAGTTTCTACAGTCATGATTCCTTCCCCAACCATTTTTTAGAAATTGTTTTCTGATAAACCTGCCTCTTTAAATTGATTTACCAAGCTGGGAATGGTGGTGCACACCTGTAATCCCAGCGCTCTGGAGGCTGAAGCATGAGGATCACTGTGAGTTCAAAACCAGCCTGAGCTACATAGTGAGTTCCAAGTAAGCTTCAATTACATAGTGAGACCCTGTCTCAAAAAACCAAAAATAAATAAATACATTAATTAAAAAATAAATTGATTCCCCAGTCTTTCAAATAATGTTGCTAAAATACTGAGCAAGGACTTAACAGCTAAAAATTGGTCAATTATAAAATAAAATCATCAATCTCCAACAGATAATTTTTTTTTTGTGGTACTGGAGATCAAACTCAGGACCTTGTGCTTGCAAGGCAGGTGGCAGAACCACTGAGCTAAATCCCTGGCCCTAGATAAATTTATTGGTAAGACATTAATGGAAATGCCATTTGATAGATCTTGCAGAAAATAATACATAAATCAAAGTTGTATACTACTGGAAATCTATTTTTTCATCATATATATGCAAATTGGAAGAATATAGTAAATATACTAGTTAATCATATAGCTATTTATTTTAGTTTTACTGTGAGGGGATACCTGATGCATTGATAAAGAATAAAATTTACTCAGATGGAGGCTGGAATTCCAATGTGGTAGAAAAATGGAAATGCTAAGCAGATGCATTTAGAGTATAAAAACCAAGATGCATCCCTTCTTTATAACAACTTGCTCTTGTAACGGATTCAGTCTCATGACAGCATCACTAATCCATTCATGAGCATAGTTAACTCTTAGTCTTTTATCACCTCTTAGTAATCCAACAAACTCAGTATTGATATCAAGGACTAATTTTCAACACATTAATTCCAGATATATTACTACCATAGCATCTATTTTTCAAAGGTGAACAATTTTGAAGGTTGTAAGGTCACTTTAGAGAACATTCTTCAGAAATTACAAACACAATGCAATATTATTAATTTAAATCTGAAAAGTTAATATTTTGCATTTTGTTGAAAAAAATGAGTATTAATGGTTTTGTTAGGTTTCTTGTTTATTTAAACTAAAATCTACTCAATAAAATATAACTGCGGTTTCCTTTGATTTCTGATTGTTTTAAAGGCCTACTATGTAAAATGAGAAAAGGAAACAGTGTTTGTTTCTATTTCTGTGAATTTCTTTAGATTCTTCATTATACGATAAATAACTTTTAAAAATTGCCATAAATATCTAGAAGTTATTAGTTCTTAAAAAATGAATGAAGCATGAATCTGTAATTCCTGAGCTGTAGCACTACAGTTTAGTATGGAAAGTAGAGGTCATGGTTTTGAGGTCCTCTGACTTCCTACTATGTGAAGAAAATATAAGTGGCTTTCAGGGAAGTTGTAAATTACTAGAAGAATAGTAAAATGTACCATTTTGTGAAACTGATGCTGGACTGATATTTTATAAAATTTTATATTCCTACAAATTGCATTAGAAGTTTCATTACACTTTAAGATTAGATAGCCAATCCAAGAAGAGATATCTAGATGAACTGAAAATGGAATCTTTGCTCTAATTCTATGTTTCATCTACACTACCACTACATAAGACATTAAAAAAAAAAAGTTACTCACTCTCTTTGAGGTCTTGAGAACTGTTGAACAACCAGAATGAGCATGTAGGAACAACAATAACATCGAAAATAGATATGTGAAATAGGAAGAAAAGATGGACAAGGGAAGTAGGAGGGATAGGAGAAAAGAAAGAAAGGAATGGAATTAATATGAAAAGAAGAAGAACAAAAATTGGAAATAAAGTCCTTGTAGATAGGGAGGGGTGGATGGGGTTGAAAGGAAGGCAGGAGAATGGGGAAAAAATAACCAAGATGGATTATGTAAAGGTGCAAATTTCCTATGATGAAAGGCATAATATTCTATACCTTAAATATACCAATACAATTGATTAATTAAAAAAGAATATATAAAAGTGTAACAAAAAGCACTTAAAATGTATATCACTTATTTATATAAGTCAGTATTATGTAAAAAATGGGACAATTCACAAATTCTTTCACACAATTCTAAAAATAATATCTAAAATAAGTTTTCTTATACTGTATTGTTTCAGATATTTTAAATACTTTTTGAACTTTCATCTTTTTATGTCTACAAAAGAGGACTTCTTTAGTTTCCTCTCTCCTACAATAAATTTAAAATTAATTGTTAAATAAAGATACTATATAAAGAGCTGGCTTAAATATAACTCTTACAAAAATATGACTCCTACAATATATTTAAAAGTATCTTCAGAAAGTTCTAAGTATTATACAAGTCAAAATTTTTAAATGATAATATAGTTTAATATGGTAAGCTTTGCATATCTTACATTCAAAAGCTATTCTGTAAATTTTTATTTAAGAAAAACAATGAAATCTAAAAGACAATATGGAAGAGTACAAGTCAAGATAGATATAGTAACTTTTAGATCATTTTTAAATGAATAAAGCAAATCATTAAGTCAGATAAATTCACAACTGCAGGAATTATAATAGTGTTCCTAGGAATACTATAATGTTTGGTGCACTTTGTTCCCTCTTGCAAGGGTCATAAATATGGATTAAGTAAGAGTTTAAAAATAAATTGAAAAGGTGTTTGCAACATTCTAACAGGAGTTTGATTTACACATAAAATTTATAAACAAGTAATTCAGTACAAAATCTATTAATTTTTTCCATTAAATTTAGAGCTCCTGTAGTATGCTACAGACCCTACCATCTTGATGACTTAAAACATTTTGAGGAGGAGTGAAAGAATGTAGAGAAGTCTTTAGAATTCATGATACAGAGAGACTAAATACAAACATTTGCCATTTTATAACAAGGGTGAGAAATTGTTATCGCTCATATTTAATTTAATGTCTTCAAAAAAACAGCACAAGGCATACATCTGTGTATTTCCATGTAAACTTTTGTATATAGCTAATTAATGTAACTATCAAGTTTTTTTCTCATTGAGTTTATTAGTACATTTTAGGTATACAGTGCAGTTACATTCATCAGTACAGACACATTAATCATTGGGATCTTGTACCTTTACTTGACAGATCTTGGTTCTCATTTTTCCCATTACCCCTGCCCTCACTTCATCCCCTCCTCCCTTTCCTATTTACAAATACTTTATTTCTATTTTTTCATCTTCTCTTGTTTTTTTTTCCTTTTTCCTTACTTCCTTTCCCCTACCCTTCCCACTTCCCCTACACCTTTAGCCCTTTTCTTCCTATTTCACATTGTCAATTATTCCATTAGGATCTTATGTATTATTATAGTTTTTCACACCAGAGAAGCTATTCAGTATTTGCACATGTGTGACTTCTTTATTTCACTTAAGAGTATATCCTCAATATGAACCAAATTTTTAAATAAATATATCCATAATGTTAATAAATAGTTCAGCCTAGAATTCATTTTCTAATTCAAATTAGCTTTTTGGTAAATCAACTGATGAAAAATTTAAAACAAGAAGAAAAATGTACAAAGAAAGATTTGAGAAAATTGGAATAATGTAGTGGAAAAACTAAAACATTCAGAAAAATATAAACAAAGCAAGTAGATGAAAGTAAATGTGTTTGTAGATATTGCAGTTTTAATATCACTCAAATGTGTTTAGCTCAGAAAAGATAGTTTTATCCAGCACAAATGTAATCCAAAACAAGCTTTCAGAATCAGCTATCAGTCTAATATATATTCTGCTTAAATTTTAACTTCATATGTCCACCATACCATAGCCAGTGCATATACCTCAGATATTAACTGTATTATCATTGTAAGAAAGTGCATTACATTTCTCCAAAAATATTTTACTAATGAAACAATTGGATAGTGCTTTTTGCTTATTCCTTTGGGTAGCTTTGTGCATATAAGATGAAGTGTCCTAAATCCTCCTTAAAATGTCTTACATACATTATAGAAGTGACTAATAATTTATCATTTGCCACCACCTTATATTTTGAAGCCTCCTTGTTGTACAAAATCAGCTTTAAATAAAAAATTGCAGAAACTATTATGAAAGACTTGTAATAAGCATTACAGAAGCCACCTTGTGGAATTAGCCTACATCTCTATCAGTGCATGAATGGATAAATAAAATGTGGTATGTAAACAATAGAGTATTATTCAGACATAAACAACTAGATATGACCATTTACAGTAAAATGAATAGAAGAGGAGAATTAAGTTAAATGACTCAAATCAGTATCCAAAAGACAACTATGGAATGTTTTCTCTCATGTGTGGAATTTAGATAAAACTTATGCCATTAAAATACAAGGGTGACTATTAGGGAATGAGAAATGTTTGGAGAGAGTGCATATGAGAGGATTAGGGAGGTCATATATGATTAAAGCATGTTATATGCATGTATGACAATGCCACAATAAAATAAATATAGGGAAGTGTGGAGGGATTAATGAGAGGGCAGGGTAATGGGGAAAAATAAGAACCAAGATATATCATGTATAGGTACAAATTCCCAATAATGAATACCATCATATTGTATACTTAAAATGTAGCAATAATCTTAAAATATAAATAATAATAATAATAATAATAACAGAAATGGTGAAAAGCAAAAAATATACACTAACAATTTCAATAAAATAATTATTATTCTTTCTTTTAAATCAGTATACATACATAAACAAGCACAAACCACAAACTAAAGGAAAAGGACATAAGATAGCATATTGAATGATAATAAATAAACTGTAAAATATATGTAAATGCTTAGTAAATAGAATCAAAGGTGTTTTAAATGTAAAACGTGATGTTTGACACCTGTATCAGTATCAGTAGTAGTGTAATATAGTCAAAGAAGGTGTTATGATGGTTTTAACCATATATTTAAATTATGTTATTATGACTCATTCTTATCTAGATGTGATGAAAGTATTAGCCTTTTCAGCTTTTAGATTATACTATCACCTAGGTTGCTTACTTAATTTGAAGAGCAATCACTGATACTGCGCTACAAATAAAAGTATATTCTGAATGATGCCAATTTTAAAACAAGTGATTTTAACATTGTTTCATATTCTTTTAACAGGTACCACTACAATTGAAAAATATGACCTCAGGACCAACAGTTGGCTGCATATAGGCACCATGAATGGCCGTAGGCTTCAGTTTGGAGTTGCAGTTATTGATAATAAGCTTTATATTGTGGGAGGAAGAGATGGTTTAAAAACTTTGAATACTGTAGAATGTTTTAATCCAGTGGCAAAAATCTGGATGTTGATGCCTCCCATGTCAACACATAGACATGGCTTAGGTAAGAGCTTAACGTTATAGCTAATTAAGAATTTATTCCTATTAAAGCCTTTAAAAAGTACCCTGAGGTATACTTTATTGGGATTTAGGAAAAGTATTAGTCAAATTATTTTCCTATTGCTGAAAAGCTTAACTGAAACTTTAACTGTAAGAGGTGTCATACTTATTAGTTTTGCCTCCTTTCCACCACTTTTTAAAGGGGGTTCCAAATGATGAAAAATAGCAACTTTAAGGGTTATATTATTGAGGAATCCAAGATTGCCACAAGAAACTTTCTCTTTAGCTCAATTTAGACAATGACAGAGACAGATTGTGTATCTAGAACAACAGATTATGTATCCTCCAAGAAAAGACAAAACCACATTTCATCAAAAGTAATTTTGATTATCTTGAATATTTGTTTCCTGACTATTTCTTTATAACAGACACCATGTTTTCAACATCATAGTGTTTCGTGAAAACCAGGTCATTGATTTTTGAAAAAATAATCAAGTTTGATATAGTTATAAAGTGGCAGATGTAAGACGGGCATTTTTCTTGCCAGCAATTATCCTGACACAGTACAATGTTTCTGCCAAATATTTTTGCTATATAAGTATTCACCTCAATTATGTCACTTTAATTCTTCGATACTGATAAGAAAGCCCATCTGGTGAAAAAAAATCAGACCAAGCTCTTGTCAATTTAATATACATTAGTAAAGAGATAAGAGAAGTAATGAGAATATATCACTGAGAGACTGATTGGGGTAGTAAAAAAATGGTGAATGTGAATTCTCATAAAAAGTAAGAAACATAACGTAGCTTTTTATATTACCTAACAAGACAAATCTTTAGTTAAACCCTCAAAAAGCTATGTGTATCTTCAAAACAGGGAGATATATCCTTGGCAAATGAGAAAGAAACTAAGAGTAGGAGGGAGAGGGAAATGGGAAGCAGATACAAGAATAAATTAAGGTGCGTCATGTGTATGTACCAACCACCCTCAATAAATGTATTCATCATGTACTGCAAATGTACTAATTTTTTAAAATATCATGTCTACTTATCTATCGCACCCAAATCTTTCTGGAGTTGAAAAGACATACCACATTCAGCTCCTATTGCAAGATTTAGCTAAGTCTGAACATTACATCTTATTTATGCTTTGAATCAAAAAAAGGAATGAAGTTCTGCCAGAAAAAAAAGCAGCTTCCAACTTTCATTATATACCTACAAATGGTGCTGAATTTCTTTTGACTTCAGTATTGCAACATTAATACCATTTAATGATGCAATTAAATGTGACTGAAAGTTTCTGAGGGATAAAAGATCATACTTAGCCTCATATCAGATATACTTATTTATTCATGCACACACAAATTAAGAAAAAATACTAATTTTTGAAAAATCAGTTGTTTGCAAAATGAAACAATGCATATTGTGCTTGACACACCTAGGTGAGTTTTCATACTATTTTATATTTCAGGTGTAGTCACACTGGAAGGACCAATGTATGCTGTAGGTGGTCATGATGGTTGGAGCTATCTAAATACTGTGGAAAGATGGGACCCTGAGGGACACCAATGGAATTATGTGGCCAGTATGTCAATTCCTAGAAGTACAGTTGGTGTTGTTGCATTAAACAACAGGTAAGTCCAAACACATGTTTTTTGCTTTTAGTCATGTGGCACAGAAGTTCCACTACATAATTCATTAAATATTTATTTCAAATAAATAGAATAATCAGAACCTTGTTCTGATATAAAATGCTTTGTGTGAACTCCCCATTCATCATGATGGAATATATATGTCTAAAATACACACTTAAATAAGTATTATGTGGATGCTTGCTATTCAAAATGTAGTTCTACACCATAAGCATTTCTTGAGATATTTTTGATATGATAAATCATAGGCTATCCATGGATGTCCTGAATAGGAATCTACATTTCAAAACATCTTAGGGAGGTATGTGCCCAAAATTTTGAAAATTCTTGTAGGCAGTGAGTTCCAATTTTAACCTCAAGTAGATTCCACTTTGGTATGTTATGATTTTCTCTCAATTTTTCAAAACAATTTTTTGTCACTGTTTGGCAAGATGAGTCTATTTCCTCAGGAATCCCTTTTCTGAGTGTCCAGGGTTTCCAACTATAAAATAAGACATTGCCCTTCCTCAATATTTACATCTTATTATCACTTCCTTATGTGATCATGCTAACATAATAAACCTGATGACGCTATAGATTGAAATATTACCGAGTGGTTCTGTGCTTTTTAACAGTGGATCTTTGGAAGGAGTGACCAGCGTACTGAAGGGCTTTGCATGGTACGAATTTCAGATAACAGTATATGTCAGTATAGGACTGAGCCTTGTGTCTGTACTGACCATACACAATGACAATACCTTCATGTAAGAGGTCAGTAGAAATTTGAACATGGACAGGTTTTAGAACCTCACACAAGGTGAAATAGAAATATTTGCAACTAAGAAGATAAATATTTGCAACGCATTAAGAGTTTAAAGAACTCATAAACCTGACTGGATTTGTCCTGAGCTAAATGATGTTAAGTAATTGAGTACTAGCTGGTTACATAAAATAGAATTGACTGATATTATGGATTTTGACCCATTTAGTTTTGTTTTACTGAGTTGCTATTGTTCACAAATCATCATGAAGAGTAGTTAAGGCATATGGTTTAATGACTATCTATCTTATCATTGCTGTATTAATTTTAAATTAGATTAAATTATTATTATGTACATGTACCAACTCCCCACAAGGTAAGTAAGCATTATATACTACAAACGTACTAAAACATTTAAGAGAAACTTAGTATGCATCAAAAGAATTGGTATTTTGTGATTCCCTTTTTTCGTTGTACTGGGAAGAATTAGTATTTTAAAGTTAATGAGAAAATGTCATAACCAATATCCCTTGTAGAAAAAACCTAGCTGGGAGGTTTTTCTCTAGTCCCTTAGTTGGTTGTTAAATTAATATCATTTTAGTAGCAAATATCTTATGCTACTTAGATTACTTCATAACAGTTAGACATGAGTAAAAATGTAAGGTTTTTGGAGCTGGACTTTGAAATGATACTCTCAAATATTTTGATACTTCACTCATTTTTCTACATATATTTCCCCATCCAATATTTTATTCTAGTATATCAAATTTATTTTAACAAAAATGTTGAAGTAAAGAGGTTGAAGAAGCCTGGAGTTTAACAAGTGCTACCAGATGAGCATACATTAACAAAGTCAAAATAGTGAGGGAGTAGAATATGTAATCAGAATCCTCAGAGACATAAAATGGGAAGTTCCTGAATCTAATTTTCATGTGTGTTGTTCATTTATACACACACATACACAATAATATTTTCTAGGATATATGCTATTGGTGGACGTGATGGAAGCTCCTGCCTCAAATCAGTGGAATACTTTGACCCACACACTAACAAGTGGAATCTGTGTGCTCCAATGTCCAAGAGACGTGGAGGTGTGGGCGTTGCAACATATAATGGATTCTTATATGTTGTAGGGGGTCATGATGCTCCTGCTTCTAATCATTGCTCTAGGCTTTCTGACTGTGTGGAACGGTAAGTTGTTTCCATTTATTTATGTGTTCCATTGTGTGTTTATTCATTTTTTCAGAATTTGGAAATATTTTCAAACTAATAGAAAGTAATCTTCTAAGTAAGTATTTATCTATTTAGTGGATCAATCTTTTATAAAAGACACACAAGCTTAAATATCACATGGTTTCTCTTATATGAGAACCTCAATTTTTAAGTGAAGAGGAAAATGAAAGGTAGGTAATAGAAAGGGAGATATATCTTTCTCAGTTGGGAATTTGGAAAGGGGACAAAGAGATGAAGGAAGGACGAGAAAGAGGAGAAAATAATTTAGACATATTATGTACAATTACCAACTCCACAAACAATGCAAATATATAGTGCAAAATGTACTAATAAAAATTTGTATACTTACTCTCAAATGTGAAACAATTCTTATGCACTTTAGTTCTAAAATACTTTATAAAATGTGTCAAACTGTATTTTAGTCACATTATAAAATAATGAGAAAAAAATAATGAAAATAAGAAAATCAATGGTAAGCTATATCGATCAATCGATTTATCAGAATCAAGCCAAATTAAATTTGTTTCTAATAGCAATCCTCAAATTAATGACTGTACTACCACAAAAAGTAGACAGAATTACCAATGAAAAATCATAACAATTTTCTGAAAAATGATTATATTTCATATTCCCTAAAATACAGTGAGACACATTTTATAAAATATTTGAGAACTAAAATGCATAAGAATTGTTCTAAATTTGAGAGTAGGTATACAAATTGTTATTAGTACTTTTTTTCAGGTTTAATTGAGTTTATTGGTACATTTTAGGGATACAGTACAGTTACATTAGTACATTTTTGCAGCTCAGATTCTTTAAACAATAAATATTCTTTTTGTATGTGTAATACTTTTTGTTAAAATAAGTATAATATGTCTTATAACAACTACTGATCAGATTACCTTGTGTCCTAAAATATCAAGGTGAATGCTTTGAGATTTTATCTTATTAACAGAGAAATGACTCACTTGGGAGGAATTTGAATATCATGAAGAAAGCAATTTGGAGGAAATGGATCAGTGTTATAAAGGATAGAATAAAAGAAGAAAACACTGAAGGAAATTATTTTTCTTCAGGAGAGCATGCAATTGAATTAATTATTAAAATTAATTATTAAATAAAGTTTCTTAGAGGAAAAAACAGATCTATGGTAATTAAAAAATTCACTCCTGGGAGGAGAGGGTGAAGGGAGGGCAGGGACAAGGGGAAAAAATGAGAACCAAGACCTGTCATGTAAAGGTACAAGATCCCAATAATGAATGTAACTGTTCTGGACACCTAAAATGTACCAGTAAACTCAATGAAGAAAAAAATTTTACTCCTTTTATAAGGCTCAATGATACTATACTGCATGCATATATCATATTTGGTTTATCTGTTCATTTATCAATAGACAATTGAGTTGCTTCTGCCTTTTGGCTACTGTGACCATGGTAGAAATGAACACAGGTGTGCAAATATCTGTTCAAAACATTTTCAAATATTTATATATATACTGTATATACTGTATTCATAAGAGGAATTGCTGAATCATGTAATTTTTATATTTTTAATTTTTGAGGGGCCACCATACGGTTTTCCATAGTGGCTGTATGAGTTTTTGTTCCCACCAAATAAATAAAAAATATGTAGTTTCTGCAGATTCTTCCCAATATTATTTTATCTTGATTTTTTAAATGATAGCCCTTCTAATGGGAATGCCGTGTCATCTCATTGCAATTGTGATTTCAATTTAAATAATGATCAGTGATATTGAGCTTCTTGTCTGTGCTCTTGGCTATTTGAATATTTTCTTTAGAAGAACACATATTCAAGTACTTTACATAATTTAAAAGTCAAGGTGTTTGTCTCTTTGATGTTGAGTTACAAGAATTCTTTATATATTCTATGTTTATCCCTTATTTGATATATACTTTACAAATAATTTCTCTTAGTCTTTGCTTTTCTTTTAACTATAATTGTATTATCATTTGATACAAAGTCTTTTTTTTTTTTTTTTGTACCAGGGATTGCACTCAGGTCCTTGCTCTTGCAAGGCAGGCCCCCAAGCTGCTGAGCTAAATCCCTGGCCCCAAAGTTTTTTTTTGTTTGTTTGTTTTTAATTTGCATGACATCTAATTTATCTATTCTTATTGACTGCATTGTGTTGTTACATCTAAAGAATGATTATCAATCCAATATTATAAAACTTTTTTGTCTATTTTCTTCTCATAGTTCATTATTTTTTAATTTCATAACAAGATATTGACCCATTTAGATTTTGTTAAGTATAAAATATAAATTGGATTTCATTTTTGCATGTAGATACTCAATTTTCCTTTTGTTGAAAAGATTATTTTCTCCATTGAGTGGCTTGAAATAATGGTAAAAAATGAGAGACCTTGATTCCAGGATCCCTTTTTTCTTACATTTGTCTTTTATGTTTTTTGTTATAACATTTCCAAATACTATAATTAATATAACTATAATTATGACTAATATAATTATTACTTACTTATAATTAGTGTAACATTGTCATGCGTTTGCAACTCACCAAGTTTGAGACATCCTAATTTATTTTTCTTGGCATTTCTTTGAGTTATGGTTCCCTCAATACTTCAAATGAATTTATGGTGGATTTTTATATATACAGAGAAAAAGTTACTGTTATATAATGGTGTAGGTAACAGTAATGCATAGACCACATTGTATAATATTGATATCTTAATAATATTAAGTTCTTAAATTCATAAACAATAACTACCTTTCAATTTATTAGTTACTTCTTTGATTCCTTATTTCAATTTGGGTGCAATTTATTTATCTATATATTTATTTTGCTTAATTGTTCTGATTAGAAGCCCCAGTGATACCCTGAATTTAAAGTGGAAGTACAATTTTATCATGGGTATAGGTTAAAGAAAAACTTAGAAGAAAACCTTTCACTTCTCTTTACTGCCTAATTGCTTTATGTAAGACTTTTAGTACTATTTGAACAGAAGTGGTTGAAAGGAGCATATTGTTTTTTCCGACCATAGAGGAAAATTATTTCACTCCTAAGTAAAGTGCTACCTCTGGGTTTTCTGTTCATATATGACATTTTTTTCTCTCTTATTGAGTTTATTGGTGCATTTTATGTATACAGTACAGTTACATTCATTACTGAGATCTTGTACCTTTACTTGACAGATCTTGGTTCTAATTTTTTCCCCGTGTCCCTGCCCTCCCTTCACCCCCTCCTCCCCTCTCCATTTTCAAACACTTTACTTCCATTTTTTCATTTTCTCATATTGTGAGAAAGTTGTTTTAATGTCCTCATCTTGTAAATCAAATACTTGTGATTTTACAGGAACAGTTTCTAGATGTATACCTTGTTATTTTCAATAGATATGTTTGTTTTGCTTCTTCTTATTGTAATATTTTGTTGAAAATTGGAAATTATAAAAAATGAACAGATTTATCTCCTAGTCTTAGAGATTGATTATGTATATAAGACCATCACTGTTTAGCAAGTCATGAAGTCCTTTTGTGTAACTGGGATTACCTCAACATAAAGACTTAAGAACATATATATATATATTTTTAAGGGTGTGTGTGTGTGTGTGTGTGTGTGTGTGTGTGTGTGTGTGATTCTCCAATAAGGGCTACTTTAAAATTTTTTAAATTTCCCCAAGATTTTAAGTCATGCTCTTTTTTAGAGTTTCAGGTATTCGATTCTATTTCCTAATAAGTTATCTTACCCTAATTGTCTGTATATATGTATTGTCTATTAACCATTCTCTAATTTTTTTTGTAGAATAATAAGGTCTTCAATCTAAATTGTCATCTTACATTACTCTCTAATAATATTTCATTGAGAACAATATAAAAACCTAGTAAAATCAGTTTGAGTTTTGTGTATGTTTTAAGATAAATCTGATGTCTCTGTGAGCCTTATATATAAATAAGAAACATAAGACTGGAATATATGTACTTCTGTGTAGAAAAGATTGATTGACAATTAGGCTGTTTCCAAGATTTAGCTATTATAAACTGTACCACTATAAACATGAACATGGGTGAGCATATATCACTGTGATATGATTCTTTTAATTCTTTTGGGAAGAAATTCAGCATAGGAATAGCTGGGTCAAATGGGACTTCTAATCCCAGTTGTTTAAGGTATTTCCATAGTGATTTCCACAGTGGTTGCACCAGTCTGCACTCTCACCAACAGTGGAGAAGGGTTCCTTTCTCCCCATAACCCCACCAAGATTTGATATTGGTTGATTTCTTCATAGCAGTCATTCTTTCTGGGGTGAGGTGGAATCTCAGTGTTGTTTTCATTTGCATCTCTCTAATGACCAGTGATGCTGAACATTTTTTCAAATGTTTCTTTGCTGGTTTTATTTCTTTGTCTGAGAAATGTCTGTTCATTTCAGATGCCCATTTTTAATAGGGTTTTTAAATTTGGGAGATCTGATTTTTTTATTTCTTTATATATTGTAGATAGTAGACCTTTGTCTGAGGAACAGCTCATAAAATTTTTCCCCACATCATAGGTGGTCTCTTAGCTCTGCTAGTGGTTTCCCTTGAAGTGCAGCAACTTTTCAAAAAGATGAGATCCCAGCTGTTGGTTCTTTGTGCTACCTCCTGTGCCACTGAGGATTTGTTCATAAAGTCTTTTCCTATGCCAATGTCTTCTAGAGTTCAACCCAATTTAATTTTCAATAAGCTTATTATTTCTGTTTTAATCTTCAGATCTTTAATGCACTTGGATTTTAGTTTAGTGCAAGGTGAAAGATAGACATCTAGTTTTAATCTTAGGCAAGTTGAAATCCTGGTTTTCCAATACCAAATTCAAAGAGGATATCTTGCCTCCACTGAGGATGGTTGGCTCCTCTGTCAAAGATGAGGTAGCTGAGTATATCTGGTGTTGTTTCTCCATCTTCTAATCTATTCCACTGATCTTCAGGTCTATTACTGTGCCAATATCATGCTGTTTTTATCACAGTAGATTTGCAGTATAGCTTCAAGTTGGGATTGATATATCCCTTGCCATGTCACTGCTGCCTAGAATAGGTTTTGTTATTCAAGGTCTCTTCTGGTTCCAAATGAACTTTTTATCTGTTTCTGTTCTAGAGTCTCTAATCATGTCTTTCATTCTGCTCACCATCTCTGTAGATATCTTGAAAATCATTTCTATTTTTTATTTTTCTAGAGACTCATTCATCTGTTTTATTACTTCCTGTGCTATCATTTCAGGGTGTCCAGGTGGTTAATTATTAGATTTTTCTGAATTTTTCTTTGGTGAACTGGCAGTCTGTGTTTCTATTTGTGCCTTGCTTGAATGTGTTCTCATTTCTGTTTTTGTTGTTTGTACTATCCTTGGTTTAATTTCTGGGTTAATACTTCAATCTTACTGTTATAGCTTGTATTTAGGTTTTGAATCTGTAATGACTCTGAGACACTCTTATTTTCATAAAATAAGGAAGGACAACTGATTAGTGCAATCACAACACCTTAGCTTCAGTAATACAATCAACAAAACAATAGCATATAGCCCAGCTTAAAAAATGACAATTTGTGGTAGTTATTACTCTATCACCTTTAACCATGATAATTAAAATAAAATCACAGCTGGAGCTCAGAAAAATGGCTTTTATGACGCCTTGTGCCTCCTTGTGTGAATCCAGTTACCACCCCAGCTAGGAGTCCACAGGCATTCATCAGGGTGGGGAGCTGTTGGCACCCACCTGCCTGTACCTCTCACCTATCCTCTTCTGAGGCCTAGGGGGATGGGATGGGTTAGCCTTCAAGCCACACCTCTCTGTACCTCTCACCATTTCTCTGATGAGGCTTGGGGGTGGTTGATTTCTTTATAGCAGCCATTCTTTCTGGAGTGAGGTGGAACCTCAGTGTTGATTTCTTCTGCTTCTCTCAAATGACCAGTGATCTTGAACATTTTTCATATATTTATTTGATGCTTTTACTTCTTTGTCTGAGAAATGTCTGTTAATTTCAGATGTCCATTTTTTAGCTGGGTCTTTAAATTTTGGGGGTACTAATTTTGTAAGTTCTTTATATATTTTAGATAGTAGACCTTTGTCTGAGGAACAGCTGATAAAAAATTCTGTCCACATTGTAGGATATCTCTTAGGTCTGTTGTTGGTTTCACTTGAAGTGCTGAAGCTTTTTGCAAAGATGAGATTCCAGTTGTTGATCCTTTGTGCTAGTTCCAGTGCTCCTGAGATTTTGTTCATAAAGTGTTTTCCTATGCCATTGTTTTCAAGAGTTCTATCTAATTTATCTTCTACCAAGTTTAGTGTTTGTATTTTAATATTTAGATTTTTAACCCTCTTTGATTTTAGTTTAGTGCATTGTGAAAGAGAGTGTCCAGTTCTAGTCTTAGGCAAGTTGAAATACAGGTTTTCCAACATCATTTATTAAAGAGGCTATATTCCCTCCAGTGAGGATGGTTGGCTCCTTTTCAAAGATGAGGTAGCTGATTATGTCTGGAGTTGTTTCTGCATATTTTAATTTATTCCAATGATCTTTGAGTTTGTTACTTTGCCAGTACATTGCTGCTTTTATCACAATGGCTTTGTAGTATAGTTTGAATTTGGATAAAACGAAACCCCTGTCATGTCTCTGTTGCCTAGAATTGCTTCTGCTACTCTAGGTCTCTTCTGGTTCCAAATGAATTTTTTTCTATTATTTTCTCTAGTTTTGTGAAACATACTGTTGGAATTTCCATTGGGATTGCACTGAATCTGTAGAGCAATTTTTGTAGTATGGCCATTTTCCTACCCAGGAACAAGGGACATCTTTCCATTTTCTTATATCCTATTCTATCTCTTTTTTCTCAGTGCTGTAATTTTCAGTGTAGAGGTCCTTTGCTTCCTTTGTTAGATTGATTCCTAGATATTTCTTTCTTCTTTTTTATTGGATGCTATTGTGAAAAGAATTGTTTCCTTAGTTTCTCTCTCAGTGATTCGGTTATTTGTTTACAAGAAAGCTATAGATTTTTTAGTGTTGACCTTGTATCCAGCTACTCTATTGAACCTGTTAATTAAGTCTAGAATTCTGGTCTTCTGTGTAGAATATCATGTGGTCAGCAAATAGTGACAGCTTAACTTCTTTCTTTGCTATCTTTATTCCTTTTATTTCTTTCTCTTGTCTAATTGCCATGGCTAATGTGTCCAGAACTATACTTAATAGTATACATCATTGCTTTGTTCCATATTTAGTAGAAAAGCTTTCATTATTTGAGCATTTAGTATGATGTTGGATGTTGGTTTTTCACAGTTAGCCTTCATCAGGTTGATTTAAACTATCGGTTTCAATTTTTGGTAGGGTTTTTGTCATGAATGGATGTTGAATTCTGTCAAATGCTTTTTCTGAATCTTTTAAGATTATCATATGATATTCATCACTGTCTCTCTTAACATAGTGTATTACATTTATTGATTTATTATGATGAACCATCCTTGCATGCCTGGGATAAGTCTGACTTGGTCAGGATCTTGAGGACCCTCTGAATTCTGTTTGCCATTATCTTACAGAGAATTCAGGCATCTATGTTCATTAGGGTGATTGGCCTGTAGTTCTCATTTTTGGTTTCATCTTTCCCTGCTTTTGAAATCAAAATAACATTTGCTTGCAGGAATCAATTTTGAATATTGCCTCCATTTCAATGTCATTGAAGAGTTTAAACAGTAGTGTCAATAGTTCTTTTCCAAATGTCATGCAGAATTCATCAGTGAAGCCATAAAGTTCTATGCTTTTCTTTTGCTGTTAATTTTTAATTACATTTTCATTTCAATTTTACTGAATTATCTATTCAATTATTTTTATTCTGCTTACTGAATATGTTTGGAGATAAGGAATTATCTTCAGATTAAAATGTAAAACAGTCCTAGTGTCTGGTGATGATAAGATCTCAGTGAAGGGAAATAAAATAATAACATAGTCATTTTAATGACAATAATATTAAAATCAAAGTACTACATCACATTAAGCAGTATTAACAAAAAGAAATTATATTACATGATATTTCTTATATGAGAAATCCAAATCGTAATTAAAGAGCAAAATGAGAGATAGATAAGAGGAAGTAGGGAGATTTGTCTTTCTCAAATGGGAAAGAGATCAGGAGATGCAGGAAGTGGGAGGGAAAAGGGATTAAAAGAACAAAATTTATATGCGTTATTTACATGTACCCACTTCACATAAGGAATATAAATATTGTGTACTGCAAATATGTACTAATATAGAAGGAAATAATAGCATCACAAAAGCAGTTCCATTTATGTTGACTTATTTTTACATTTTTATTTGTGTATAACACATAATAAATATATTCATTTTGGTGTATTGGTAGACATATATGTTACATCTTGATCTTGATCTTTTGTACTTTGCTTTCTCTTCCCATGTACACAAAGTTTTCCTCCCTGTTTCCTGTCATCTTTCATTTTAAATAAACATGAATTCTCATTTAAAAAAGATCGGCATCACATATATAAGTTATTGATCAAATAATTAATAAGCATCCTAACTTGAAGACTGAGAAAGGGATTATTTTTCATATAATGTTAATTTCACAATATGTGAAATTTCCTCAAAAACAATCAGTGAAGATTAAGTCAATGCACAATATTTAAGAAAAAATACTGTTTTGATAGGCTTGAGAGATCTCTGGTGGGTGAAGAGAATTTTGTAACATACATATTCTTAAGATTACTATTCAAGCATCACTTGATATTTATAATGTATTTTTAATTCTGTTATAGATATGTGTGCATTTATAAATACCTGTTGTTTTATACTGTAACATGATTTCCTTTTCTCTCTCAATTGTCTTCTTAAACTTTTAAAGATATGATCCAAAAAATGATTCCTGGTCAACTATGGCACCCCTGAGTGTTCCTCGAGATGCTGTTGCTGTGTGTTCCCTTGGAGAGAAACTTTATGTGGTTGGAGGATATGATGGACACACTTATTTGAACACTGTTGAGTCATATGATGCTCAGAAAAATGAATGGAATGAGGTACTCTCCTAAAAAATATTCAAATGAGTATATGTCAGGTTTTAAAATATATTTTTGAAATTAATTCTATTCTCTTCAACTCTAGAACTTAAAAGAATCTTTTGGTTGTATCAGTAGTATGTGTTTAGTCTATGACTTAGAAAATTACTAGCTGGTCTAGTTAATCCTTATCAGGATTCATTAACACTTACATGAAAGAGAATATTCCTTATCAGCTGATGCACAGAAGAAAAAAAAAACACTTCAAACTCCTCTTACAAAGACTGTGTAAATCACAGTGCTCCTAACTTCTTCAGTTATTCAAGAAATTTGGTATACTCTAGGTCACCAAAATTAAACTTTCTCAAAGGAGGTGAGCATTTAATAGTGCAAATTTCAAGGATGGTAAAAAAAAGAAGCACTGCAAGGGCATCTTGCAAGTGCTAAATGCAAATGGCCCTTTTGAGAGCTTTACAAGTGCTAACCCTTGACATATTTTTTAAAATATTGATAGATTGTCAACTAAATAATAGGTTAATAAAAGTGGTATATCATTAACTCTTTACCATCTACACAAACAGGCAAGTTGAATCTGGTTAAGATTCAACTTCACTTACATTATAGTGACTTCATCTTACACTAAAATGTATTGGGTTTTAAATAAACAGCCATTAATATTACCTGAGCTGATAACTGGTTTCTATGTCTGTCTCACAAAAATATGGTTTAACAAAATTCTCAGAATGCCTCAAATCCTGCTATGTAGCTAGCTCCATACTTTAAAATGTTTAAGACAAAACAAAAATGAAAGAAAATATAGGTAACAAGGTGTTATATCAATTATAGTAGTACAAATGTGTGGCTAAGCTTACAGAATTTACTTTTTTAAAGATTATACACCCACCAGTAACTAGGGAAACATAGATATTGTTTCTGGCTCTGTCATTCTTTCATTATCTGATATTGAATAGTGAGTGAGAATTAACAGTGTGGAATTGTAGTTATGTACTGTAAATTCTTGTTTTTCATTATTTAACCCGGTAAAAGTATTTTGACAGGTATTTTTCAAGTGAGAAAACTGTGAGTGAGTTGGAATTCACTCAAGATGATCTGACACTTAAACATTACTTTAAATGCTTTTCTCCACATTACACTGTTACCTGGACTGTGTTTTCTCTTATCATTATACAAGATAAAGTACTGGACCAAAATAAGTAAGGAGTTTTCTAATCCAACATTCTGTTGTATATCAAAGACAGAGTTCAAACAGTGCTTGTTTCCTTGTTTTTGTTTTAGGAAGTTCCTGTTAACATTGGAAGAGCTGGTGCATGTGTTGTGGTGATGAAACTACCTTAAAATTATCTTTGTCAAGTATAATAAAACTGGGTAATTTCAAGAAAGAGAATAGTAAAAAGGGCAAAAGAAGAACTATGCTTTCATTCAGTAATTAATTACCAAAGCTGAAAAATGTTTCATTTTAATACCTATTTGGAATTTTTTTATTTATGTAGCCTAAACAAGGTTTTCAACATGAAATGCACATGAAGTCTAATTTTGCATGCTGTTACAGTTGATAATATAAAGGGAAATCTAGTTGGTCAGATTTAGCTTTGTTACTACAAATGTTAAAATACTTAATAAAATTAGTAATGGTGAAATAAAATATTTATAAAAGCATTAGTAATTTCTAATAAGACCATTAGAAGTTTTTTCCTCTTCGCCAATTGCAACTCTTAGGTACATTTATATAATGTTCAACAATCTGAAAATTGTTTAATACTGCTTATTGTCAGGATATGAAAGTATGAATTTGAATTCTGATAAAATTGTGAATATATCACAGCTCTGTCACATACTGCTGGTATAATCTTTCAATTTTTTAAATTGAAAAATCATGCACTATTGTCTGGAATATAATTCAGTATACAAAGATAGTTTCTGTATCTTAAAATGTAAAGTCTGGTTGTCAGCGAGATACCAATTTTTTCAAATAATATGCCCCAAAATGAAATAATCATTCACATTTATCAACATGAAAATATTTATAATTTCATGGCTGAAAAACTACTTTATTGGCATACTTTGTTTATATATTAACGTTGTTGCCAGTGAAATAGTTGCTAGTGATATATTATTGTGATGTTACTTACATGATTTTTATAATAACAGTGAATATTTATGATTGATACAAACTCTAACCTCAGTTTCAGTTGGTCATGGCCATATGTGAATACAGTAATATTCTCAAATATTTATGTGAACTCTGTAAACACATATGATTAAATTAGTTATATTAACGTTGTTGCCAGTGAAATAGTTGCTAGTGATATATTATTGTGATGTTACTTACATGATTTTTATAATAACAGTGAATATTTATGATTGATACAAACTCTAACCTCAGTTTCAGTTGGTCATGGCCATATGTGAATACAGTAATATTCTCAAATATTTATGTGAACTCTGTAAACACATATGATTAAATTAGTCAAATTTTTAAAAACATGTAAGTGCATTAAAATTTAGAGGGTGTTGTATAATATTAACATTTAGAAACACCAGAATCTTTATTATGCATGTACAATTTTGTAGCTAACTTTTATTTACCAACATATGCTTTTATGTTAATGATATATTTATCTGGAGGGAAATGTTGATGATATATTCACAAAAAGAACACTTTTAAACTTAATTTAAAAAGGTGTTTTGAGTAGTATTTTAACTTTAAGTTCTTACTTCCATTCAGTTATAAAATTACAATGTGAAATATTGAACCAAACCTGTTGGAAGTATATTTTAAGTAAATATTCAATTTTAGAATTTCTACAGTATATACTCTAAAAGATCTTGGTATTTTACATTGTGAAACCATCAAAATCTAGAGAGATGCTTATAAAATGCACAACAATCTTTTAAGTTTAAAACAGAATAATTTGTAAGACTATATTTGTACTATGGTTTTAAATAAAATCTATTTCCTCTGGTTATGTAAAGAATGTAGCTCTCTAATATGTCAAGTTCAGCATAGATGAACATTCTGATGTTGCATCACTGCAATATCTAAAAAAATTACAACAAATACCCTCATTTGTTTCTTATACCTGCCACTGTTGCTATTTCAAAACAGAAGACTACAGAATTTTCTAGGTAAAGAGGTGAAGATAGAGATAAAATGTCTTTAAACCATTTGTAGACCTGCTGGAGCTTTTGAATTAATTTAGCATTTTATTCAAACCAGTGTAGAAGTTACTTCAACCTTTATTTCCAAAACACAGCTTGACCTGCCAAGTTAAATTAGGCATAAACCAGATGTTAAGGTACAGATAAAAGGACATTATTGCAGCTGAGTTCACTAATGTTCCAGTAATAGCTACATGGTAGACTGGTCAAGCAAATGGAGATTGCGGAGCATTTTCTTCATAGTCTAGATATATATTTACATTAGTTTCAGTATTTATTCATTTGTTAAAATCATCAGACTTGCCAGTGCATGGCTGCATTTGAAAATTTTGTTTGAACCATTATGGCCTGATGCAAGATGCCAAAATCTAAGCAGGTTTGAGTAAGAGTAGTAGAGAACTAGAGAAGACAGGAGCACTAAAACATACTTGTACTTGTCTTACCTTGGTCAAATATAGTTGAGAAAATAAGGGATAAAGAATGGTCCCTTGCTGCCATACTTCAGTGGAGATAACCTATCAGGATGAATGCAAACAAAGTTAGGAAAACGGTTATGATAATTTATATATCATTTGAAAAAAAAATTAAGTGCTCACATTTAGACATTATATTCTGATTGGAAAGAAAACTTTTCTTTTTGATTTTTTTTTCTGTATTTCACTATGATTGTGCCCAGTATCCTCTACAATACACTACTCAGGCCTCATTATAATGCTCCATCACTAATTTTTCCATATTTCTACATGTCATGAAGAGACTATAAAATGCATTCTATACCACACAGCCATTAAGGAGATTCTGGAGCACTAAATTCTGGTCATCCCTCTCCAAACTTATGTCATACATTAACTTGACTCAGATGTATCTGCATTTCCATTTTGATATGGAAGGAACACTGAAAGGCAGCTAATTTCTAGAGTCCCAAATACAATTACAGTATGGTAAAATGAATATTTTTCTTTTTCTCATTTACTGGTAAGTGATTCCTAAAATAGTTGAGCTCCCCATAGCCATGATTGTCTTCTTGTATACTAGTGAGTTGACTGGTAGCTCATATCCCCCAAATAACTTCAAGATGAGTCTGGGAATGGGAAAAACTAAGCCATGATTAGAGGACTCAGAGATTTCAGACCTATTCAACAGCAACTCTTAAGGAGAGGAGGGCTGAGGTCTAAGTTGACCACCAATGATCAGTGTTTAACCAAACATACTTTCATAATGAATCCTCCATAAAAACCCAGAAGTATCATTTGGGGAAATTTGAGACTGCTAAGCATGTAGAGGCTTTTCCTGGGAGGATGTCTTAATCAGAGGGTAGAAAAGTTCTGCATAACTTCCCTCATACATTGCTCTATCTCTTCCTGCCATGTTCATCAGTATTTTTGTAATATCCCTTATAATAACATAGTCAAAATATGTAACTTTTTCATGTAAGCAGGTCTAGAAAATTATTTGAACTTGAAGAACAGATCCTGAGAACTCTACTTTTTTGCAAATTGACCTGAAGCAGAAGTGAATCAACCTAGGTCTTACAAGTGACATTTAAATGGGGAGAAACAATACTGAAAACCAATTCCTCCCCCCTTTGAAATCTGATGCTGCTTCCAAGTAGAAAAAATTAGAATTGAATTTACTTAGAATACATGGAATTGGTGTTCACTACAGAATTTCTTTCTTGCATGGAGATTGAGAAGAAAAAGGATCACATACATTTGATCACAGAAGCATTTTATTTTGAAAATACACTAGGAAAACATACAATTTGTTTCTTCCTATATACACACAATAAAAAAAACTGTGATTTTGGATTGTCTCTGAAGTTTTTATATATTTTGAGTACATGTTTATGGTACATGCATTTTGCAATCATAGTGGGGAATGGGTAAATGTACCTACTACAGCACGTTTCTTTTTTGGAATTTCCTTTCCCTTCCCACTAGCCTCCATCCCCTGAATTCTTTTTCCCTGGTTTTCATTCGTGTTGATATTATTAAACTTAGTTCATGTTCATGGCATGTTTACATCCATTGAGATTATTAGGGTCTATACATGGCATGTATTTATTCTACTTATTTCCACATGCCTTTCTTCTCACCCCTCAACTTTGATCCCTTGGATGCCTTGCCTTTTTTTTATTTTTTGCAATAGATCATCACCCTGTCTTCTTCTAGCTTTACCTTGTTATTCTTTTTGAATTTTGCCTTATTCAAATGAGAGATGTAAAGTAATATACCTTGTGTGTCTGGCTTATTTCAGTTTATATTATATTTTCCAGGTCCATCCATTTTCCTACAAATGCCTCAAACTTGTCCTTCTTTATAACTGAGTATTAGTCCATTGTATATATAAATACCACATTTTCTTTATCCAATCTTCTGTTGATGGATATTACAGACTAAAACACCTCTGTATAAAAAATAAATATTTATTAGAGTGAAGACAATGTATGGAATGAGAAAAATTGTGAGCTACTCCTCAGACAGAAGACTAATATAAAGAATATATTTTAAAATTTCAAAAAAAATGACACCATGTAAAATTAAAGCCTCAGTCAAGAAATGGGCAAGAGAAATGAACAGACACTTCACATAGAAAGAAATCAGTAGGGACAAGGGGAAAAAATGAGAACCAAAATCTGTCATGTAAATGTAAAAGATCCAAATAATTTGTGTAACTGTACTGTATACCTAAAATGTACCAAAAAACTCAATAAAAAAAGAAATCAATAAATATATGAAAAAATATTTAACATCTTTCCCCATCAGAGAAATGCAAATTAAAACAATACTTAGATTCCATCTCATTCCAGATAGAATGGCAATTATGAAGAAATAAAACAATGTGTGGCTGTGGTGAAAAAGGAACCCTCTTAAAATTTGTAATGTGACTCCTAGCTTGTAAGTTTAGTCTATGAGAAAACAAAAGCCATGAAATGTGTTTTCTCATCTGGAACCATTATTTGTCCACATTCTCTTTCTAATAGGGATATATTTTAAAGTTACTTTTCTACCTTGTCATGGAATATTTTTGCATCATATCTCAATTGCTGGAATCACTAGAGACCAGCATGAATTATGGGAGAATATGTTTATTATTTTGCGTCAAAGATGTCACATCAACTACTCAATTAAAAAATATCATTCTTCACATGTGAAAGGTAACAATATTATTAAATTTCAAAAGGCTTACCACAAAAATAATTGTCAAGCGATGGATACATTAAATAGATTGATTTAGTTATGTCATATACAAATAGCAAAATAGTACATTCATTGTACATCCAAAGTATATGCAATTACAATTTATACATTAATAGTAAAATTAATAGAAAATGTATTTTAATTTAGCTTTTTGTGGTGCTGAGAATTAAACCCAGGGATTTGCACATACTAATCATATGCTCTACCATTGATCTACAAGTCTGGCAGAGTAAAAATAGTTTTTAAAAAATTTTTATTATTTTTTGGCTATGTTTTTCAAATATGATCTTCTATTGCCAGGGGAAATATCTTATTCTACATATTATATATTTAATACTGAAAGATCATTTTTTGTATTCATGTTATAATATGAATTATTTCTCTTAGTACATATGGACACACAGACAGACAGACACACACACACACAAACACACACACACATCCCACACCTGAAAAGTTACAGAAATAGGTACATTAGTAAAACATGAAGAAGGTTATTATTTTGATCATATTTGCATCACTGCGATATGATCATTGAGACTCATGACTGAAAGGAGAAAGGTTTATTTGGCTCAAAGTTTCCAGTAGGTATAGTCTAAAGTTAGCTGGCTCTAAGGCAGAATCTACATGATCAAAGGGCGTAGTAGAAAAAAAAATGCTCAGTGTGTGGCAGCCAGAAAGCGCAGAATGGAGGAGCTAGAGATCATAATGAAACATATGAGGTGACACACCTAGTAACACACCTCCTGACCAGGCATTCATGAGAATGCTAAGGAACATTTTGTGTCTTAACTATCATATTCTGTCCCTGGTCCCCAAAAAGCTCACCTGCATCTCATTGTGCAAAATCCATTTAGTCTTTCTTTAAGATTTGTCAAAATCTTTAAATATCTAGCATTGTTGTAAGCTCAAATCTAAAATCTCCTCTGAAACGTAAGGGAAATTCTTAACTGTGAAAGTAATACAGAAAGTAAAGTACTTCCAATGTAAAATTGTACAACATATCTAATCCAGAAAGGAGGAATATGGAAATAGAAAGGAATGGAACCAGCAGAATAAAGCAGGAGGGCCAGGCAGCACTGAACCTAGAATACCAGCCCCTGCTGCATCTGTATGATTTGCAGTAAGGCTGCATGGACATCTTTATCCATGTGACCCTGTGTAGTGGTAAGAAGGTGTGTCCCATAAATTGTGATTACTTCTTGGTGCTATCTGTCAGCATCAGCTAACTGCTGCTGCAGGGCATTCACTTGGTGCTGCAGGGTGTCTACCAGCTGGCTCTGCCTCTTGGTGGGGATGCTACTGGTGTATGTGAGCTGGGTAGGCCATTGAGCACCTGCTTTAGTCTTTCTACATCATTGAGCAATTACATTATCTTATTATCCTCTGCTTCAATTTGTTTAGAGGAGTCTTGTATTCTTCTCCATAATTCTGTGATTGTTGCTAAAGACTTAACACGTTGTTCCTTTTGACCCTTGCTTTCTTGTTTAATGCTAAAATGTAGTAATTCCTTCTCCTCTTTTGCAGATAAGTTCTTCCCTTTGGCATGCAAGACCTCCTCACATATATCATCAAGCAAAACTGAAAATCATCATAGCAAACCTATATCTGGTAGCTTCACATGTAGTCTGTGGGACAGGTGATGCTGAGATTTGCATTCTAAAAGGCATGGACAACTTCTGATCTATGGCCTTTCTTCTTGCAGGCCATATGGCCTTTCCCTTTGGCTGGCTGTGCTCACTACCTGCAGCTTTCCTCAACAAATGTGCCACACTTTTGGCGCTTTTAACTTCCTGGGTTCTTCACTCACCTTTGGCTTCCCTGTCCCTGCTTCACGAGGTGTCCTCTTATGGTCACATTGCCTATCCTCCCAATCCTTCCTTTGAAATCTTAGTGGATGTCTCTGTGACCCAGTTATTTTTATATTTAGTATACTTGAAAAGATAGCACCACATAGAAAGCACCAAAGTCTGTTGTGAGCTGGAGCAGTAGTTTGGTCCCTTTGGATTATGGATACATCAGCCTATATTCCTTTGTGTCTGAA
>NW_022900951.1:68330008-68357663 GCF_012274545.1 Fukomys damarensis
TTTTCAAAGTATCTGTTTCGATAGAACTTTCACTCTTCTATTCTTGAGCTATGGGTGTGTGAGTGACCTCCATTAATTTTTGAGATCCCTTTAGACCCTCTATTGTCCTGATGTAAAGTGCTTAGCTTATTTTTAATGTAAATATTTTCAGCAATTACACTTTCCTTTTTACCAATTTATAGGAACTTTGTTTTCTGGACAAGCTTCACATCAATTAGATCTTTTTTTTACTTCTTATTTCTCACTGTACATCACACTGAAAGCAGCCAGAAATATTCACACCACAGCTTGAGCACTGGGCATCTTGAACCTTTATTTCATCAGGTTAACTACATCATGTTGGCTGAATCTCATTCTTCTGCAAAGTTTCAGGACATAGGCAAAAGGTACAAAAATTTTATGGCTGATCATAACACACATGATCTGATAATGGAGTCCATATTCTCAGGTGAAAATCTATGATCCTGCCTTTGCTAAGTTCATTCATTTCAGCATTCTGATCTTTATAACTCTAACAAGTATTACAAATCAAGCACTGATCACCATATTCAAAAACTTTACTGGTAAAAATCTCCAAAATTATCCAAACCCCCACCACAAACCTGTTCCAATAATTTCTGAACCATATGGTCAAGTAGAGTCAGAGAAACCATCATCTGCTCAGGCACCAAAATCTATTAGTTAGAAGTTTCTACAGGACAAGAAGCAAGAAAAAATATATGTAAAATTAATAGTGCAAGTGGATTTGTTAGGTAGACTTTTAGTATCAGAAGCAGTTGAGTTAGCAATAGTTATCTGCAAACTGAAGAGCCAGAGAACTCAGCAGATTTTCAACCCCAAAATGATGGAATCCACAGAACAAGAGTTGTAAAAGATGCAGCCCCAGTATAAGGATGAAATCCTGGAGGCTTACTTAAGAGTTACTGGTGTGTGTCTGTATTGGAAGGCTGAAAATTTGGACAGCAATTGAAGAATATTGTCCATAGGAAACAATAGCAAGAATGCACCACTCATTAAGATTGGAGTTCTTCAAAATAGGCACAATTCCTTCTCCTTTCCTTCTTTATTCCATCCAGTCTACAAGCTTACTGGTTGTTATCACCTATAAACAGGGTATGTCTTCCCCTCTCAGTTTGTTAGCATACATATCAATCATCCGCAGATACTCACAGAACTGTACTTTACACATCTGCTATTTATTTTAACTCATTGACAAACCCTTAGACAAACTTATCGAAAAAAAAGGAAAGAAAATGTGCACATCCATGTAATAAGGAATTAAAAGCATGAAATAACAATGGGTCCTACAGAATTCCAGAGGATAATCATACCTATTTGAGAAACTTTACACCAATAAGATGGAAAACATAAAAGAAATGTACAGATTCCTAGATTCTTATGAATTAGTAAAGTTGTACAAAAATGACCTAAAAATTCTAAACAACACAATATCAATCAATGAAATTGAAAACCAATTAAAAATTTAAAAAATTAGTTGCCTGGGCCTTGAGGGCTTACTGCTGAATTCTACAAGACATTTAGATAGGCACTACTGCCACTACTGTTTAAACTCTTCAATGAAATTGAAAGTGAAGCAATACTCCCAAATATATTACTGAAAACAAGCATCACCTTGAAACTCAAAGCAGTGAAAGAGCCATCTGAAAAAGAGAATTGTAAGCCAATCTCCTTAATGAACATAGATGAAAAGCTCCTTAATAAGATACTGACAAATGGAATGCAGGAGATCATCAAGAAGGTCATACACCCTGACCAAGTGTGATCCATCACAGAAATGAAGTGATGGTTCAACTTATAAAGATTAATAAATATAAAACACTATATTAACAGATCCAAAAACAAAGCCATATATTCATCTCAATAGATGCAGCAAAATGTATGACAAAATCCAACACTAGTTCATGATAAAAAGCTTACAAAAAACTGGAATAAGCCGTCTTTATTTCAAACTGATAAAAGTCATCTATGAAAAAACCACAGCCAATATCATACCATATTGTCAAAAACTGAAATCCTTCATACTAAAATCAGGAACAAGACAAGGATGTCCACTATCATCACTCCTGTTTGAAATAGTTCTGGAAACTTTAGCCACATCAATTAAGCAGGAAAAAGAAATAAAAGGAATTAAGACAGTAAATGAAGGAGTCAAACTGTCATCCGCAGATAATAGGATACTCCATATAGAAGACCCCAAGAACTCCACCAAAAGTCTTAGGCTGAATAACCAAATTCATAAAAGTAGCTGGATACAAGATTAACAATCAGAAATCAATAGCCTTGCTCTACACAAAAAACAGACTCAGTGAGAGAGAAATGGGCAATCAGTTCCTTTCAGAATAGCATCCAAAATACTGAAATATCTAGTTATCGACCTAACAAAGAAATCAAAGACCTCTACTTTGAAAACTACAGCATTCTGAAAAATAGAGATTGATGAGGATAACATAAAATGGAAAGCTATCCCTTGCTCCTGTGTTGGAAGAATCAACATAGAGAAAATGTCCCTACTTCCAAAACTGTTATACAGATTCAATACAATCCCAATTGAATTCCCAGCAGCATACTTCACAGACCTTCAGAAAACAATCAAAAGTTCATTTGGAACAAGAAGAGGCCTAGAATAACAAAAGCAATTTTAGGCAATAACGAGAAGTTAGGGGGTATCACAATCCCATTTTAAAACTATACTACAAAGCTACTGTGATAAAAACAACATGGCACTGGGAAAGAAACAGACCTGAGGACAAATATAACAGATTATAAGATGCAGAAAGAATGCTAGACACTCTCAGGCACCTCATGTTTGATAAAGTAGCCAAACAACCTCATTGGTGGAAAGTGGAAAGATAGCCTCTTTAATAAATGGTGCTGGAAAAACTGGGTTTCAATTTGCCAAAGATAAAAATAGGCCTATATTTCACACTATGCACTAAGCTAAAATCAAAATGGATTAAATATCTAAATATTGAAGCAGAAATATTAAACTTCCTGGAAGAGAGATTGGGTAGAACTCTTGAAGACATTCGTGTAGGAAAATATTTTATGAACAAAATCTCATTTGTCTTTGAGCTAGTACAAACAGCGAACAAATGGGATGACTTATTAAAATCTTCTGCACAGCAAGTGAAACAACCTACAGTGTGAAGAAACAACACACAATATGGGGAAAACTTTTCATCAGTTGTTCCTCAAACAAAGATCTTCTATCCAGAATACATAAAGAACTTTTAAAAATCAGACCTACCCAATTTAAAGACCCAATCTAAAAGTGGGCATCTGAAATGAACAGACATTTCTCAGACAAAGAAGTAGAAGTATCACATAAACATGAAAAAATGTTCAACATCACTGATCAGTACAGAAATGCAAATGAAAAGAATGCAGAGATTGTACCTCATCACAGAAAGAATGGCTGCTATCATGATATCAACCTGTAACAAATGCTGAAAGGGCTATGGGGAAAGAGGAACAATACTCCACTGCAGGTGCAACCACTGTAGAAGGCAGTATGGAGATACCCTACAGCAGAAGGATTGGAAGTCCCATTTGGCCCAGCTATTCCCCTGCTGGGTATCTTCCCTAAAGAATTAAAAGAATCATAACATAATGATATATGTGCACCCATGTTCATAGCAGAACAATTTGTAATAGCTAAAATGTGGAAGGAGCCCAACTGCCCATCAGAGGGATGGAGACAGAAAATTTGTTTTTTAAATAAAATGAAATACTACTCAGACATAAAAAATGATAAATAGCATTGGAAACTGGATAAAGAAGATGTGGTTTTTCTATAAAATGGAATATTACTCAGCCATAAAGTATGAGAAAATAGATTCATTCGTAGGAAAATGGATACATATTAAAGATATAAGTGAAATAAATAAGGCACACATGTGTAAATACCAAATAGTTTCTCTGGTGTGAATAATCTGCAATAATACATAAGATACTAATAAGATTACTGACATTTAGAAATGGGAAGAAAGGAGCTAAAGGTGTAGGGAAGGTGGGATGGGTAGGGGAAGGGTAATAAGGGAAAAGAAAAAAATGTGAGATAATGAAATGATGGAAATAAAATGTTTGTAGATGGGGAAGGGAGGAGGGGTTGAAGGGAGGGCAGGGACAAGGGGAAAAAATGAGAACCAAGACTTGTCATGTAGAGGATCAAGATCCCAACAATGAATGTAACTGTACTGTATCCCTAAAATGTACCAATAAACTCAATTAAAGCTGAAAAAAATGATAAATTGGAGACATTTATATCTAAATGTTTGCACATTGAGGTGATACTCTTAAGTGATATAAATAGGACACTCATGTGTAAATACCAAATAGTTTCACTAGTTTGACAAACAGAAAGTGTAAATAAGGACTAAAAGGTATAATAGATAATGTGATATAGGAAGAAAAGGGACAAATAGAATGGGGAAATGGAAGGGGTAGGGCAAAGGAATGAGGTGAATGGTATTAATATGAGAAAATGAAAAATAATGGAAACATAGTGTTTGTAGATAGGGAGGGAGGGAGGTGTTAAAGGGAGGGAAGGTGAATGGGGAAACAATAAGAACTAAAATTAATTATGTCAAGGTACAAATTTCCAACAATGAATGCCATTATATTGTGTATATTAAATCTATCAATAAAATTAATTTAAAATATAACAAGCAAGCCAGACATCGTGGTGCATGCCTGTAATCCCATTACTCAGAAGGCTGAGGCAGGAGGATTGCTTTGAGCTCAAGACCAGCCTGTGCTACACAGTGAGTTCCAGGTCAGTCTTAACTACATAGTGAGACCCTATCTAAAAAATAAAAAATAAAATAAAATAAAATATATCAAGGATGATGAAATATCAATCAAACTCCTGAAAGATGATCCACAGAATAACAATGTAAGATTTACTGGAGTCAATGGGAAAGCAGAGGGCAACACAAGTGATATAAAAAAAGTTCACAGAGTAATGGCAAAAAACTTCCCAAGTATGGAAAAATAATTTGAGTTACACAAATATGAGCTATATATTAGGCCAGGGATTTAGCTCAGTGGTACTCTGCTTACCTTGATATCAAAAACTGAAAAAAAAGCATATAGTATTCTGATTATCCAAGGCACAAAATAATTAATATTCCATATGCTGTGATCAAAAACAGAATATTAAAAGCTGTTAGAGAAAAGAAACAAATCAAGTATAAAGGAAATCCTATTAAAATCACAGCAGACTTCTCAACACAAACATTTATGTCAAAGAAAGCTTGGAGTAAAGTATTTCAAGTCCTAAAAGAAAATAATATCCAAACCACATTGATGTACCCTGCAAAATTAACTTTCAAAATCAATAAGAAATAAGATACTTCCATGAGAAAGAATTGAAGATGTTCATGACAACAAAATCAGCACTCGACATTGCTCTGAAAGATATACTCAAATGAAAAAAGGAAGAATACAGTTCCAAGAACAACAATAAAAATAACCCACCAGGCAAGACAAACAACTAAACAGAAAGGCAAGCAGGAAATGAACAATAAGAAAATAACATGACAAGAATAAATCAAGATTTATCTGTTACAGCCATCAATGTAAAAGGTCTCAATTCACCAATCAAAAGACAAAGACTGGCAGAATGGTTGAAAAAACAAGAAGAAAAAATTTGCTGTATACAGGAAACACATTGAACTTGCAAAGAAATTCATAGACTGAAAATCAAATAATGGAAAACTATACTTCATGTGAAAATACCCCAGAAAAAAGCAAGGGTATCTATTCTATTTGTAGACAATGTGAATTTCAGGTCAACATTGATCAAGAGAGACAAAGAATGTCACTACATACTTGTAAACAAAAAACTCCAAGAAGAAAAGATGGCAATCATAAATAAATATGCACCAAATACCAGTGTACCCCGTTATTTAAATCAAGTATTATCGGACATGAAAAGTTAAATTAGCACTAGTACAATTGTGATGGGTTACCTCAATACCTCACTGTCACAAATAGATAAACCAGACAAAAATTCAACAAAGAAATACCAAAACTGAACCAACCCTCTTAATAAATGGACTTATTAGATTTGTAGAGTTTTCCACCCCATAACATTAGAATATAAATTTTTTTCAGCTCACATACTCAAAAATAGACCACATACTAGCCTATTGAACATACTTACATAAGTGCAAATGAATTTAAATTATCCATGTATATAATCAGGCCATAATGCAAAGAAATATAAAATCAATGACAAAAGAAACCACAAAAACTATGTAAGCAAGCACTAATTAAATAACAGCCTCCTGAACAATCAAGAGGGCACAGGTGATATTAAAGAAGAAATTAAATAGTCTTTATAGTTAAATTATAATACCAAAATGACATACCAGAACTCATGAGATGCAGTAAACGTAGTCCTAATACAGAACTTTCACCTAAGGAAAACAAAGAAAAGTCAAATAAACAAACCAATGTTCAACCTCAAACTTTTATAATAAGAACAAGTCAAGCCTAAAGCTCATAAAAGGGAGGAAATTATGAAGATCAGAGCAGAAAACAAAACAAAGAGTCAATGAATAATAGTTTGTTCTTTGAAAGATTATATAAAATTGATAAACCCCTATGCAGCCTTATCAAGACAAGAAAATAAAAGAATCAAATCCATGCAATTTGGAATGAAAATGGTGAAATCACAATCAAACCTGCAGAAATCCAAAAGATCATTAATACCTACTTCAAGAATCATTATTCTAATAAGATGGAAAACACAGAAGAAATGGACAGATTCCTATATTTATATAAAGTACAAAAACTGATCAAATGATATATTCTAAATAATTAAATATCAGTTGATGAAAGTAAAGATGTAATTTAAAATCCATCAACATAATAAAAAAATGTGAGAGAATGAAAAGATGAAAATAAAGTGTTTGTAGATGGGGAGGGGAGGAGGGGGTGAAGGGAGGGCAGAGGTAAGGGGAAAAAATGAGAATCAAGACTTTCCATGTAGAGGTACATGATCCCACCAATGAATGTAACTGTACTGTATCCCTAAAATGTACCAATAAACTCAATAAAATTAAAAAAAAAAAAGTTGAGGTTCTGATGGATTCACTGCTGCGCTGAATTCTACAAGAAATTTAGAGAACTAAAGCCACTACTCCTAAAACTCTTTAATGAATTGGAAAAGGAATCAATAATCCAAAAGCCATTCCTGGAAGCAAGTATTAACTTGATACTAAAACCAGAGAAGGTTCCAAATAAAAAAGAGAACTATGGGCCAACCTTCCTAATAAACATAGATGCAAAATTCTTCAATAAGATACTGGCAAATAGAATACAGTAAATCATCATACAAATTATATGGCATGACCAAGTGGGATTCATCCCAGTGATGGTCAACACAAGCAAATCTATAAATATAATATATCATATCAACAGAGCCAAGGGGAAAAAATCACATGATAATCTCAATATATGCAGAAAATCCCTTTGACAATTCCCCAAACCCATTCATGATGAAAACTACACAAAATGAGGATAGATGATCTTTATCTCAACCTGATAAAAGCCATCTATGAAAAACCAACACCCAACATCAGGCTATATGGTGAAAAACTGAAAGCTTTCATTCTAAAATCAGCAACAAGACAAGGATGTCTGTTATAACAGTTCCTGTTTAATATAGTTTTGGAAATATTAGTCATAGCAGTTAGACAAGAGAAAGTAATACAAGGAATAAAGATAGGAAGGGAAGACATTAAATTATCATTATTTTCAGATGACATGATATTCTAAAATGAAAATGCTCAAAATTCCACCAATAGTCTTCCAGAGTTAAAAACAACATTCAGTAACATAGTTGGAAACGGAGTCAACTCTCAAAACTGAATAGCATTTATGTATGCAAATAACAAACTTACCGAGAGAAATTAGGGAAACCATGCCTTTCTCGATCCCCAGAGCCTCAAGCAGTCTAATTTTGTGTCAGATGTTTTGTCTCAGCAATGAAAGAAAAGTAAGTAACACAGAAATTTGGTACCAGGAGTGCAGTCATTGCTGTGAGTATACTTGACCATGTGGTTTAGGAGCTTTTGGAGATGGCTTGTAGGAAGAGCCTGGAAAGGTTCAGAGATGCCTGCTGAAGAAAAAGAGGTGGGATACCCTAGGCTGTTTTCTATGGGACATTTTTGTTAAATCTCAGAATAGAAATCTGGTAAAAACCAGGCTTGGGAGATTTCTGCTGGGAAGGATTACATTGGCTTCTTGACTCCAGAAAAACTGTGTTATGCCTTGGCAGAAAGTTTGTCTGCATTCTTATCACATCCTGAGACTTTTTCTGAGACTGAAATTAAGGGCAGTGGACTAATTAATCTTGTAGAAGAAATTTCAAGGGAGTTGAGTATTGAGAAGTCAGCATAGCTGCTGTCGGGGCTTTTAACCAGATTTATGTTGAGAATAAAGAGAAGAAAGCCCAGGAAAATACTGTAAAACATTTTGAATTTGGCCAGAAAAGAAGCTCAAGTAAAGCTGTGGACTGAGAAGACTGCAGAGGAAACCTTGATTGCTGAGAAGGAACAGAATGGAAATGATGACCTGAGGGCATCAGAAAAAGCAGCAAGACTCCACTATTTACAGCCTCTGAATTGCAAAAATGCAAAACTTTTCTTTGAGAAGAAAGCCTCAGAGCCCCATGTTTCAGAATGGCAGCAGCTGCTCCATGTTCCAGAATGTTGGCAGTTTAGAGAATTGGTTCCTTATAATTGAACCCAGAGTACTCAGCAATCAAGGCACTCAACCCCTACAACAAAAAAGATGGAAGCCTGGCTAATGCTCCAACTGTCAGCAGACTTTGTCAACATCCACATGGTGTTGGTTTTAGGGGCATACAAAATGCAAGAGTTGTGGGGTTAGGAAGGCTTCGGCCCAGATTTTAGAAGATGGCCTGGAAGGCCAAGAAGTGTGTCCCTGAGAGGGCAGTGTGTGAAGCTGTGAATGTTAAGCCTAAGGTGCATTAGAGAATCTAGAATTTTGGAGAAGCCAAGAGCCTGTATTGTCTGAAGAAAGTTGCAAGCAGAAGGCAGAGCCAGCCCAACAGAGAAGCCAAAGCATGGGAGTTACAACCATCTGCACTGCCGTAGGGGCTGAGCCAAACATTTTGGAGTTCACAACTTGCCACAGATTGCCACAGATTCTAGGCATAGAACTACAAGGTTTAATGTTTGCCCTGCTGGATTTTGGTCTTCCTTTGTTCCTGTTCCTTGTTATCCCCTGGTTTATAAGTTGGAATAGAAATGTCTGTCTTATACTACTGAAATTTGGAAAGATTTAACATTACTTAATTTGTACAGGGGTTTCCAGCTAAGAGTTTGCCTTAAATCTCAAAGGAGACTTTGGACTTTTCCTGTTAGGACTTATGAGATGGACTAATTCCTTTTCAGTAAATGAGTTTATAAGAGTATTTCAGGGGACAGGGGCAGAGTGTTATAATTTGGGTCTAGATTTTTCCCTTAAAGCCTTTGAGTTATAGGTGAGTGACTCTAAAATGTGTGGTTTTAGATTAAGCGCCTGTGATTATTAAACCACTACAGGAGTGACTGGTTTGGCACTATGCTAATACTGATAGCGTGAATAAGATAAAAGGAGCAGAATGACACTGTGAAACTCCCTCACATTGTTTTGCTACCTTCAAGCTGCTGTGAACTGTTACCCCTTTGCCATCCTGCTTTGGAACCAGCTGATTATGGACTGAAAACTCTGCAAACTGTAAGCCAAATAAATTCCTTCCCCTCTAACTTTGGTGGTTGGTTCTTTTGTCACAGCAATGAGAGAAAAGTAACTAACAAAATCATGGAAAAAATGAAATAGGAATAAATTTAACAAAGGAAGCAAAAGAACTGTACACTGAAAATAACAATAAACTGTAAAAGGAAATAGAAGAGAATGTCAGATAATAGAAAAACAGCCCTTGTTCTTGGGTGGGAAGAATCAATGTAGTAAAAATAGCCACACTCCCAAAATTGATATACAGATTTAATGTGATCCCAATAAAAATGCCTCAAAGAACTAGAAAAAAGATTCCTAAAGTTCATTTAGGAATGAAGAGGCCCAGAAGAGCAAAGTAATTCTTAGCAACAAAGGTGAGGCAGGAGGCATCATGACGACATTTGTAAAGGCAGAGATTATATAAACAAAATCTCAATTACATGGAAAATTTACAAATCATGAACAACTGGAATCTCATCGTATTAAAAAGCTTTTTGTACAGGAAAATTAATCACCAACAGGGCAGAGTGATGACCAAGACAGTAGAAAAACAAATTGCTAGCTCTTCCTCAGACAATACTAATATCTAAAATATATTTTAAAAAATCAGAAAATGAACCCCCTCAAATTTGAAGATCAAATTTAAAAATGGGCATCTAGGTCTGGGGATTTAGCTCAGTGGTTCTGTTGCCTGGCTCACAAGCATAGGATCTGAGTTTGATCCCTGGTTTAAAAAAAAGGCATCAAAAATGAATAGACACTTTACAGATGAAGAAATAGAAGCATCAAATAAATATATGAAAATATATTCAGCATCACTGGTTATTCACGAGTTGCAAAATAAAACAATACTGAGATTCCATCTTACTCTAGAAAAATGGCTAATATCAAGGTATCAGCCAATAGCAAGTGCTGGTAGGGCTCTGGGGAATAAGGAAGCCTTCTCCACTATTAGTGGGAGTGTAGACTGGTGTCACCACTATGGAAATAAGTGTGGATATTCCGCAAAAAACTATGATCATTTGATCCTACTATCCCTTTTCTTGGTATAATCCCAAAATAATTGAAAGAATCACACCACTGTGATATATGCACACTCATGTCCTTAGCAGCACAATTTTTAATAGCTACATTTGGAAAGAACCCAAATGTCCATCAACCAATGAATGGATAGAGAATATTTGGATTTTCCATATAATGGAGTGATACTCAGACATAAAGATGGTAAATTTGAGACATTTATAAACAAATTGATTCACCTAAAATCCATAGTCTTAAATGAAATAAATTGGACACATTTGTGTAATTATTGCATTGCTTCTCTGGTGTGAAGAACTGCAAATGTTAAAAAATAGACCATAATATTTATATATTAGAAAATGTTAAATAGAGAAAAAAACTTGAAATGTTAAGCAGTACTACAGTGGGGAGAAGGGGAAAGTAAGGAAGGGAAAGGGAGAAAACAACAAAAGAAAGATAAAGTAGAAACAAAGCTATTGTAAATAAGGAGGAAAAAGGTTGAAGGAAGGGGAGGGGAATGGGAAAAAACATAGATATTAAGATACATCATGTGTGGGTACAATTTCCATACGATACATGTGATCATTATTTATATCTAAATTGTACCACAAGGCTTAATTAAAAATAAATAAAATAAAATAAACCTTCAAAAGTTGAATTATAAGCTCATATATGAAAAACACAAAGTAAAAATTACATTCAAATATAAAAGATGAAAAATTTTTAAGTTCTAAAATGAAAAGAAAACCATGAATGTCTGATTTTATTACTTCAATTTGGCATAATATTTGAGGTCTAGTAAGAGTAATTAGACAAGAAAGTGAAATAAAAATCATCTGTATTGGAAAAAAAAAGCTTACTTTTATTTGCAAACAGCATAATATTATTTGAAGAAAGACCTAAAATTTTATTCATAAATGGTTGTAACTATTATAACTACTACACAAGTTCATCTAAATTGCAGGATACAATATCAATACTAAAAATCCTTTAAGATTTCTAAACATTAATAAAATCAATACGAAAATTAAATAATCTTTTTCTTTTGTAATATTATAAAAAGAATAAAACACTTGGAAAGAAATCTATTCAGGGTACTATGGGACCACTAATCCTGAATTTTCAACATCATTTAAGAAAAGCACAGTAAATTTATAAAACATACTACTGAGTATGTATTGATGGTCTATGGATGCATGGCAATTTATAGTATACCTGACCACTCTCTAGTTCTTCTTCAGAGTTGTTTCCTACCTGTCCTCCATGAAAATGACAGTTGTTTTCTACTACACCCAATATCAGGTATTGATTCTCATCAATGAAGAAACTAACAAGAACAGAGGGACTTTTTCAGACACCAGAAGTTTGGGTGCCCTAGCCAAAGGCCTGCCTAGAAAATAGCTGCATAGGTGCTCAGGCCCCAGCTACAGGCCCACTCAGATATAATCAGTAAGAGCTGGCAGGCCCCACTCAGAAGCCTGCACAGACACCAGCAGCTCCACAGTGCAGATTCCAGTCAGAATCCTTCCAAGACAATGACAGTAGGAATGGGTAGGCCCCAGCCAGAAAGCTGCATGGACCACAGTGGCACAGATGCACAGGACCCATTGAGGGACCTTTCCAGATGCCAGTGGCTTCGGCTCACAAACCCCAGCCAGAGGCCTGCCAAGATGCCATCAGTAAGTGCAAGCTGACCCCAGCCAGAAGCCCATACAGACACCAGTTGCTTGCATGCACAGGCTCTAGCCAAAGTTCTGCCTGGAAAACAGCTGCACAGGCTCACACACCCTAGCCAGTGGCCTACCCAGTTACCATTAGTAAGTGCATGCAGACCCCATCCAGAGGCCAGCCTGGAAAAAAGTTGTAAAAGTGTGCAGATTCCAGCCAGAATCCCATCTGGAAAACAGCCCAACACAGGGATCCAGAAGTCCTTCACTCTGAACCCAGGAATTGGCACAGTGATGAGCAACAGAGACAAGGACTCTGTGAGGCTCATTGAGAATTGAAGCTCACTGGTGAAGCAGAGTCACCTCAATAAAGGTGCAGCAGACTGCATTGAGTGAAATTAGAAGATATCTAACGAAGTTTAAAAACTAGACTTCCACATCACCAAAGAAGTACACGAATTCAGAGACACAAAGAAGGCCACTACATCCTTGTAAAGGAAACAATCAAAGAAGGAAGAGATAACAATCAAAAATATATATGCAACAATTTCTAGTTCACCCAACAAAATAAAACACATATTAGCAGACATGAAAAATCAAATAAGCACTAGTACAATACTAGTGGGGGACCACAATACCCCACTGTCACAGATAGATAGAACAACTAGACAAAAAATAAACAATAAAATACTAGAACTCAATGAGACTCTTAAACAAATGGGCTTAACAGATGTTTACAGAGTGTTGCACTCCACAAAATTAGAATACACTTTCTTTTAATCTATACAAAGGTCATTCTCCAAAATTGATCACATACTCACTTATATAACATGTTTAAGTAAATGCAAAGGAATTGAATTTATTCCAATAAAATTATCAGATCATAGTGTGATGAAATTGGAGATGAATAGTAAAAGAAACCATAAATATTTCACAAACACAATGAAATTGAAAAACACACTCCTGAAAAACCAATGTATCACAGAGGAAATTAAAGAAGAAATAAGTTTATACAATTCAATGGCAATCCCAATAAATCAGAATATATGGGGCACAATGAAAGCAGCTTTACAAAGGAAATTCATCACAGTGAATATTCATATTGGGAAAACAGAGTGAGCTCAAATAAACAATCTAATCCTGAAACACAAGCTTCTAGAAAAAGAAGACCAGGACAAAACCAAAGCTCCTACAGGGACAGCACAGACATCAATACAATGAAGACTAAGAGAATGATACAAAAAAAAATATCAATGAATCAGAATGAAGTGGAGAAAAATCCCAAAGTTCATACACAGGAGGAAATTATGAAGAAAAGCTTAGGCAGAAATTAATGCAATGGAGTCTATCAGAACAATAAAATGATGCCAAGAGTTGGTTTTTCAAAAGAATAAACAAAATTGACAAACACTTAGCCAACCTTATCACAAAAGACAGGAAATGATCCAAATCCATGCAATTAGGAAGGAAAAGGTTGACATTACAATGGTCCCAGAAAAAACCCAGAGGGCCACATATACCTACTTTGAAACCTATATACCAGTAAGATGAAAATGCAACAGAAATGGACAGATTGCCAGATCCACATAATTACCAATGTTAAATGAAGAAGACCTAAAAATTCTAAACAACCCAATATCAATCAATGAAATTGAAACATAATTAAAAATTTACCAATGTAGAAAATTATGGGTACTGAAGGCTTCACGACTGAATTCTACAAGACATTTAGAGAAGAACTATTTATAGAAGAAATACTGACACTACTTTTAAACACTTCAATGAAATTGAAAGTTAGGCAATACTCCCAAATTCATTTCTGAAATCAAGTATCACCTTGATCCCTAAAGCAGAGAAACACCCGACTGAAAAAGAAAACTATGGGCCAATCTCAGTATTGAACATAGATGCAAAACTCCTCAATAAGATACTTGCAAACAAAATGCAGAAGATCACCAAGAAGATCATACTCCCCAAACAAGTGGGATCCCTCCCATAGCTTCAGGGATGGTTCAACCTACAAAAATCAATAAATGTAAAACACTGTATTAACAGATCCAAGGACAAAAATCATATGATCATCTCAATAGATGCAGAAAAAAGTGTGACAAAATACAACACTGGTTCATGATAAAAAGCCTATAAAATATTATAATAGACAGTCTTTATTTCAAAATGATAAAAGCCATCTATGAAAAACCAACGACCAATATCATACTAAATGATCAAAAACATAAATCTTTCATGGTAAATTCAGGAACAAGACAAGGATGTCCACCATTGCCACTCCCATTCAATATATTCCTGGATATAGTACCCACAACAATTAGACAAGAAAAAGAAATAAAAGGAATAAAGACAGGAAACAAAGAAGTTAAATTGTCATTATTTGCAGATGAAATAAAACTCTACATAGAAGACACCAGGGACTCCACGAGAATTCTTCTATACTTAATAACCAAATTCAGCAGAGTAGCTGAATATAAGGCCAACACTAAAAAATCAATAGCCTTCCTGTACACAAACAACAGACTTACTGAGAGAGGAAATAGTGAAACAATTCCTTCCACAATAGCACCCAATAAAATGAAATGCCAGTAACCAATTAGGAGAAGGAAGTCAAAGATTTCTACTCTGAAAACTATAGAACTCAGAAAAAGTGATTTATAAAGATATCAGAAAATGGACATTCCTTGCTCCAGGGTAGGAAGAAACAAAATAGTATAAGTGACCATACTTTCAAAATAACTATATAGATTCAATGTAATCCCAATTGAAATTAAAGCAGCACACTTCACAGAGCTTGAGAAATCAATTCAAATTTTAATTTGAATCAAGGAGCGATCTAGAGTAACAAAAACATTTCTAGGCAACAAAGACTGGGGGGTTTCATAATCCCTAATTTGAAAATATACTATAAAGCTACTGTGATTAAAAAATATTATGGTACAGGCAAAGAAAAAGACCTGAAGATCAGTGGAATAGATTAGAAGATGCATAAGTAACTCCAGACATACTCAGCCACTTCACTTTTGACAAAGGAGACAAAATCCCTCACTGAATGAAATATAACCTCTTTAATAAATGTTCATGGAAAAATCTCAACTTGCCAAAGTTTAGAAATAGACCTATATCTCTCACCATGTGTTAAAATAAATTGAAATATATCAAAATATAAATATTAAAACAGAGAAACTAATCTGGCTGGAAGAGAGGTTACATAGAACTCTTGTAGACTTTGGCATAGGAAAAAGATTTCATGAACAACTCCTCAATTGCACAGGAACTAGCAAAAAAACCAACAAGTGGAATCTCTTCTTATTAAAAAGCTTCTGCACAGCAAGAAAAAATACAAACAACATGAAGAGACAACCCACAAAGTGGGAAAACATTTTTCCCAGATGTTCCTTAGACAAAGGTCTACTATGTAGAATATATAAAGAAATTAGAAAAATCAGACTTCCCACATGTAAAGACCCAATCTAAAAATGGGAATCTGAAATGAACAGACATTTCTCAAAGAATTAGAAATGGTAAATAAACATATGAAAAAGAGTTGTATATCACTGATCATTCCAGAGATGGAAATGAAAACAATGCTGAAATTCTACCTCATTGAAGAAAGAATGGCTGCTATCTAGAAATCAAGAATAACAAGTACTTTCTATGAAAAGAAGCCTTTCTCCACTGCTGGTGGGAGTTTAGATTGGTGTAACCACTGTAGAAATCAGTATGGAGATACTCACAAAACTAGGATTAAAGGTCCCTATTTCCCTGCTGTTTATCTTCCCAAAAGAATTGAAAGCATCAAACCATAGTGTATATCTTGCACCTATGATAACAACACATATATTGTGCACCCATATATATAGCAGCACAGTTTGTAATAGTTAAAATTTGCAAACAGTCCAATTGACCATGAAGTAGAAAATGGATAGGGAAGATGTATTTTTTTAATGCCATAAAGGACAAGACACTAGACATTTATAGCTAAATGGATTCAGATTTCACTCTTTTTGTTTTTTTTTTTTTGGACCCAGGTTTGAACTTGGGTCCATTGTGCTTGCAAGGCTGGCAGCTGAACCACTGAGCTAAATCCCCAGCTCAGATTACACTTTTAAGGGAAATAAACAGGACACATCTGTGTAGATACTGAATAGTTTCTTTGGTTTGAGAAAATGAAAGTATAAATAAGGATCAAATATATAATATATAATTTGAAATAAATAGAAAAGGTCCTAAGGGAAAGGGGAAGTGGGAACAAAAGTGGAAAGGAAAGAAGGGAAAGAAATATATATGAGAAAAAGCCTTTGTAAATAAGGAAGTGTGTAGGGTTTGAAGGGAAAGCGGGAGGTTTGAAGGGAAAGTGGGAGACTTGGGAAAAAAATAAGAATCAAGTTATATTGTATAAACATACAAATTCCCAATGATGAATGTCATCATATTATATACCTAAAATGTTCTAATAAACTTATTGAATTAAAAGAACTAACAAGTACTGAAAATTGATGCCATGAGCGTGGTCATTTCCTTAAGTGTATCTGATCAAGTAGAATTTAGGACTAATTAGTAAGAGGGGTTTTGAAAGCTTTGGGGAGTAAGTCTAGAGAAGCTTAACAGTGCTATAAATGCTTGGTGGGTGATTCTGGTCAGAGCGCAGAAGCAGAATGCTAAGATTAATGCACATGGGCAAAAAAAGGCTGAGGAGTTTTCAGTTGGAAAGAAGACTTCTTTGGTATTTGAACTAGAGGCCATATGTTTTACACTGTGGCAGAAACTTTGTCAATACTTTGTCCAAGTCCTGAGACTTTGCAGGACAGTGAGATTAAGGATAATAATATAATTAATCTGGCAGAGAGAACTTTTAGAGAGCACAAAATTTGGTCTATTGCATAAATAATGCTGGTGGATTCTGTGTTGACGTACATTGAGAATCAGAGGTAAAAAGCAGAGAAGAAAATGTAAACAACATAAATTTGGCTCAGAAAGGACCATGTATAAAGTAGAGTCAAAAAGAGATGTACCTAATAAGAGATTAGTACCATCAGAAAGAGAACATGTACTTTGCACATTGACAAGAAGATACCTTGATGGTATCTCAAGGATCAGCAGAATTCCACCCATTGTAGAATTGAGAGTACAAATGTATCAAAAATGTTTATGTGAGATCAAAGACCCTGGAATCTGTTCCTGAAGAATGTAATAAAAGGGAATTAGCTAAATATATTGTGATGCTAATTTCTAGTTACTTTTCTTTTCTTTTTTTGGTGCTGGGGATTAAACTCAGGACCTTGCACTTGCAAGGCAGGTGGAGGAACCATTGAGCTAAATCGCCAGTGATTTTTCTGTATGAGTAAAATACCTCATCCCCCTCCCAGTAAAAGTGGTCTTCTCATCCCCAATGAAAGGAATATATCATCCACTGATAGGAGCATTCTCCCCACCTAAGATTCAATTTATACAATGAGGTGTTTAGCAAATCCAAAGTAAGCAGGGGAGTTGAGGAGTGTGGAGATCAAGGAAAGATTTGATTCTACAACTAGGTACAACGGTGGTCAGGAGATAGATTTCCCATATACTAAGTAGGTGTCACTCTTTTATCAATTAAAGTTTTCAACTGATCAGGTGATTCTCATTAATCTTATCAAAGACAATTTATGTTGCTCAAAGACAACTGATATAAACATTAAGATGAACTAAAGCTTGCCTTCACAACAACATCTAGACTAGTGCTTATACAAATACAAGTTACCATATCTTAGTAACGTTCCTATGTAAAATTAACCATCAAAAGTTTGACCACCACCCACTTGGTAGTAGATGTACACATCTAATATAATCATATTTTTTCCCAAATTAAGATGAGGTATTCCATCTGTCTATCATGATAGCGATATACTATATACCTCTAAACCCAGTAATCAATTTCTCTGAAGAGAATATCTTTTTAAGTGGTGTTCATGCTTTGACATGGTATCTAAAATAAATGCACTGTACTTTATTTTTTTTCAGATTTAATTGAGTTTATTGGTACATTTTAGGGATACAGTACATTTACATTCATTGTTGGGATCTTGTACCTCTACATGACAAGTCTTGATTCTCATTTTTTCCCTTTACCCCTGCCCTCCCTTCACTCCCTCCTCCCCTCCCCATCTACAAACTCTTTATTTTCATGTTTTCATTATCTCACTTTTTTTCTTTTCCCTTATTACCCTTCCCCTACACATCCCACCTTTCCTACACCTTTAGCTCCTTTCTTCTCATTTCTAAATGACAGTAATCTTATTAGGATCTTATGTTTTATTGCAGATTATTCACACCAGGGAAACGATTCGGTATTTACACATGTGTGACTTATTTATTTCACTTAGGAGTATATCTTCAATATGTATCCATTTTCCTATGAATGAATCTATTTTCTCGTTCTTTATATCTCAGTAATATTCCATTTTATAGAAAAAACACATCTTCTTTATCCAGTTTCCAATGGATGGGCAAATGGGCTGTTTCCAAGATTTAGCTATTACAAACTGTGCCGCTATAAACATGGGTGTGCATACTTCTCTGTGATATGATTCTTTTAGTTCTCTTGGAAAGATACCCATCAGAGGGATGGCTGGGTCAAATGGAACCTCCAGTACAAGCTCTGTGAGGTATCTCCATATTGATTTCCATAGTGGTTGCACCAGTCTGCTCTCCCACCAGCAATGGAGAAGGGTCCCTTTCTCCCCACAACCTCACCAACATTTGTTATTGTGTGATTTCTTGATAGCAGCCATTCTTTGTGGGGTGAGGTGGAATCTCAGTGTTGTTTTCATCTGCATCTCTCCAATGATCAGTGATGTGGAACATTTTTTCATATATTTACTTACTGCTTTTACTTCTTTGTCTGAGAAATGTCTGTTCATTTCTGATGCCCATTTTTGAATCGGGTCTTTATATTTGGGGGGGCTGATTGTTTTGAGTTCTTTATATATCCTTGATAATAGTCCTTTGTCTGAGGAACAGCTGGTAAAAATTTTTTCCCACATTGTAGATTGTCTCTTAGTTCTGCTGATGGTTTCTTTTGAAGTACAGAAGCTTTTTAGTAAGATGAGATCCCAGTTGTTGATTCTTTCTGCTAGTTCCCGTGCTACTGAGGATTTGTTCATAAAGTCTTTTCCTATACCAATGTCTTCCAGAGTTCTGCCTAACTTACCTTCCAGCAAGTTTAATGTTTCTGTTTTAATATTTAGATCTTTAATCCATTTGGATTTTAATTTAGTGCATGGCGAAAGATAAGGGTCTAATTTTAATCTGTGGCAGGTTGACATCCAGTTTTTCCAACACCATTTATTAAAGAGGCTATCTTTCCTCCACTGAGGATGGTGAGCTCCTTTGTCAAAGATGAGGTAGCTGAGTACATCTGCATTTGTTTTTGTGTCTTCCAGTCTGTTCCATTGATCCTCAGGCCTATTTCTTTGCCAGTACCATGCTGTTTTTATCACAGTGGCTTTGTAGTATAGTTTCAAATTGGGAATTGTTACACCTGGTGCCATGTGACTGTTGCCTATAATGGCTTTTGCTATTCTAGGTCTCTTGTGGTTCCAAATGAATTTTTGGATTCTTTTTTCTAGTTCTGTGAAATATAGTGTTGGAATTTCAATTGGCATTGCATTGAATGTATATAGCAGTTTTGGTAGTATGGCCATTTTCACTATGTTGATTCTTCCTACCCAGGAGCAGGGGATATCTTTCCATTTTTTTATATCCTCTTCGATTTCTTTTTTCAGAGTGCTGTAGTTTTCAGTGTAGAGATCTTTTGTTTCTTTTGTTAGATTGATTCCTAGATACTTCATTTTTTTGGATGCTATTGTAAAAGGAATTTTTTCCCTTATTTCTCTTTCTGTCTGTCTGTTATTTGTGTATAGAAAGGCTATTGATTTTTGGGTATTCACCTTGTATCCAGATACTTTACTGAATCTGTCAATTAAGTCTAGAAGTTTTTTGGTGGAGTTTTTTGGATCTTCAATGTAGAGTATCATATCATCAGCAAATAATGATAGTTTAACTTCTTCCTTTCCTATCTTTATTGCTTTAATTTCTTTCTCTTGTCTAATTGCTGTGGCTAATGTTTCCAGAACTATATTGAAGAGAAGTGGCGATAGTGGGCATCCTTGTCTTGTTCCTGATTTTAACATGAAGGTTTTCAGTTTTTGGCCATTCAATATGATGTTGGCTGATGGTTTTTCATAAATAGCCTTTATTAAATTGAGGTATAGACCATCTATTCCAATTTTTTGCAGGGTTTTTATCATGAATGGGTGTTGAATTTTATCAAATGCTTTTTCTGCATCTATTGAGAGGATCATATGGTTTTTGTCCTTGACTTTGTTAATATAATGTATTACATTCACTGACTTTCGTATGTTGAACCACCCTTGCATCTCTGGAATAAATCCGACTTGGTCATGATGGATGATCTTCTTAATAATCCTCTGTATTCTGTTTGCTAGTATCTTATTAAGGATTTTTGCATCTATATTCATTAAGGAGATTGGTCTGTAGTTCTCCTTTTTGGTTGTATCTTTCTCTGGTTTGGGAATCAGAGTGATACTTGCTTCCAGGAATGAATTTGGAAGTATAGCTTCTCTTTCAATTTCATTGAAAAGTTTGAAGAGTAATGGTAGTAGTTCTTCTCTAAATGTCTTGTAAAATTCAGCAGTGAATCCATCAGGGCCTGGGCTTTTCTTTGTTGGTAAGTTTTTAATTACATTTTCAATTTCACTGATTGTGATTGGGGTGTTTAAAATGTTTTTATCTTCTTCGTTCAACTTTGGTAATTCATAAGTATCTAGAAATCTGTCCATTTCTTCTGTGTTTTCCATTTTATTAGAGTACAGGTTCTCAAAGTAGGTGTTCATGATCCTCTGGATTTCTTTCGGATCTGTTGTGACTTCGCCTTTTTCATTCCTAATTGCATGGATCTGAGCCTTTTCTTTCCTTTTTTTGATAAGATTAGCTAAGGGTTTGTCAATTTTATTTATTCTTTCAAAAAACCAGCTCTTTGTTTCATTTATTTTTTGTATCGTTTTCTTAATTTCAATTGCATTGATTTCTGCTCGGATCTTTATAATTTCCTCTCTTGTTCGAGCTTTGGGTTTTTCTTGCTCTTGTTTTTCTAGGAGTCTAAGTTTCATCGTTAAGTTGTTTATTTGAGCCCGCTCTGTTTTCCTAGTGTGGGCATTCAATGTTATGAATTTTCCACGTAGAACTGCTTTCATTGTGTCCCAAAGATTCCTGTATGTTGTATTGGCATTCTCATTTATTTGTAAAAACTGTCTAATTTCTTCTTTAATTTCCTCTGTAATCCATTGATTGTTTAGGAGAGTGTTGTTCAGTTTCCATGTGCTTGTGAAGTTTCTATAGTTTCTTGTGCTATTGATCTCCAGTTTGATTGCACTATGATCTGATAATATACAGGGGATGACTTCAATTTTTTTTGCATTCTTTTAGACCTGTTCTATGAGCTAATATATGGTCTATCTTGCAGAATGATCCATGTGCAGCTGAAAAGAATATATTCTGATTGGCGGAATACTCTATAGACATCTATTAAGTCCATGTGTTCCAAAGCTTGGTTCAGTTCTATTATTTCATTGTTAATTTTCTGCCTAGATAATCCGTCAATTTGTGATAGTGAGGTATTGAAATCCCCCACTACAATTGTATTAGTGCTTATTTGGTTTTTCATGTTACTTAATATTTGTTTTATATTGTTGGGGGCATTTATATTTGGTGCATATATGTTTATGATTGTCAACTCTTCCTCTTAAATTGTTACCTTTACAAAGATGTAGTGTCCTTCTTTGTCTCTCTTAATGAGTTTTGGTTTGAAATTTACTTTATCTGAGAATAAGATTGCTACCTCTACTTTTTTCTGGGCTCCTGATGCATGGAGAACTGTTTTCCAACCTTTCACTTTCAGTCTATGGGCTTTCTTTTTCACTAGGTGTGTTTCTTGTATACAACATATTGTTGGATTTTGCTTCTTAATCCATTCTGCCAATCTATTTCTCTTGATTGGTGAATTGAGGTCACTAACATTGATGGTTATAACTGATGTATTCTGACTTATTCTTGTCATGATATTGTCCTTTTGTTGACTCTTTTTTATTTTTTCTCCTGTCTCCTTTTAGTTTCTTGCCTCTGGTCTTGAGCTCATCTATTTTTTTGTCAGTTTCTATTCTAGAGTCTCGAATCATGACTTCCATTTTCATCATCATCTTTCTGGTTAACTGGGAAATTATTTCTGATTTGAATTTTTCTAGAGCCTGATTGATCTGTTTTGTTGCCTCCTGTGCTATGGGTCCAGGGAGTCCTGTTGGTTCACTATCAGACTTTTCATCCTCATTTGTCATGCTGTTTGCAATTGGTGAACTGGAAATCTGTCTTTGTGTCTTGCTTAAGTGTTTTCTCATTTTTATTTTTATTGTTGGGTTTTCCTTCTTTAATTTCTTGGTATTACTTAAATCTTCCTAATATAGTTGCGTTTTAGCTTTTGAGTTTCTAATGACTCATAGACATCCTCATTTTCATAATATCAGAGAAAACGACTCTTTAAATCAATCACAACTCATCCCAATTGATACATTCAGCAGCCCAATAGGATCAGGCACAGCTTGCCAACTGACCACTTGTGGTAGTCATTGATGTATCACCTTTAACTCATGTGAATTAAATTAATTTCAAGAAGCAGCCCATAGTATGTTTGCAGTGAATATGCTTTTCAATATAGCATCTTTACCATTTACGGTGGGGGGTTTTTTTTTCTTTGCATCATCTAGAAGTTGTTGGATTGATTTCTCATGATCCTTTACTGTTTTTGAGATACCTCTGTTTTCACGGTCACTGACTGTGATCCTATCTTCTATATCTGAAGTTCTATCTTCTCAGAGGTTGTAGAATTACCTTACTATCTTTACAAAGCTATTAACTTCAGGGGGGATAGAGAGAGTGCAGGAATAAGGACAGGAATATATCCCCTTAACAATAACAGGCACTTGCCTTCCCTTGAAGGTACGGAGCCATGAGTGAGTTAATATGACTGGGGAAAAGAACACAAAGAGAACCCCCCCAAAAAAAGAAAAAATAATAAAGGAAGTCTGAGTTAGGGCAGGAGCTGGAATAAAAAGAGAGATGAGGGATAATGTGAGTTGGAGAGAGAGGACAGAAAAAAGAAAGAAATTTTAGGGTGGAATGAGGAAAGGAAAAAAGAGAAAAAAAAGAATTTGAAGTGCATCTTTCAGACTATGTCTCTGTTCTCATATTATACCACGTGAATAGCCATATGCAGAAATGAATCCCCTGGTCTCAGCTAGCCAATGGCAGTTCCCCATGACTGAGATTGAACTCAGTCCACAAGGCCTAACTTGAGTTTCCCAACCCTCATGGTTGAACTCCACTCAGTTCTATTACAGGTTTCCCCTGCCCTTTCTTTAAAGATGTTCAAAGTTGGGAGCTCAGAAAACTACCCTTCATGAGAACCTATGCCTCTGCAGAGTTGATCCAAGGACTGGCCCAATCAGGAGGTTTGAGAATGGAGGGGGCAGTCGTGGGGGTGTTTCAAGGGCGCCCAGGTGGCTACCTTCCTTACTGTGTCTGGTGTCATGCAGTCTGGGAGGTTGCACACCCGCCGGACGATCTCAGGCAGGCAGGCAGTGTAAAGGCCCCCTCCAGGGTCCTTTGGTCCCCACTGGGTCTGGTGGCATGCAGTCTGGGAGGTCGTGCACCCACTGGATGATCTCAGGCAGGCAGGCAGTGAAGAGACCCCCTCGGGGTACTTGGGTCCTTGCTGGGTCTGGTGGTGCACAGTCCAGGAGGTCGCGCACCCTCCGGATGATCTCAGGCAGGCAGCCATTAAAATCAGGAAGAAGACAAGGATGCCCACTACCACCACTCCTCTTCAATATAGCTCTGGAAACATTCGCCACAGCAATTAGACAAGAGAAAGAAATTCAAGTAATAAAGAAAGGAAAGGAAGAAGTTAAACTGTCAATATTTGCTGATGATATGATACTCTACATTGAAGACCCAAAAAACTCCACCAAAAGAGGTCTCAACTTAATTGGCACTTTTAGCAGAGTAGCTTGATAAAAGGTCAACACCCCAAAATCAATAGCTTTCTTATATATAAATAACAGACTCCCTGAGAGAGAAATAAGAGAAAAAAATTCCTTTTACAATATCATCCAAAAAAATGAAGTGTCTAGGAATCAATATAACAAAAGAAGCAAAATATCTCTACACTGAAAACTATAGCACTCTGAAAAAAGAAATGGAAGAGGATATAAAAAAATGGAAAGATATGCCCTGCTCCTGGATAGGAAGACTCAACATAGTGAAAATGGCCATACTACCAAAACTGCTATACAGATTCAATGCAATGCCAATTGATATTCCAACACTATATTACACAGAACTACAAAAAAGAATCCAAAAATTCATTTCGAACCATAAGAGACCTAAAATAGCAAAAGTCAGCCTAGGCAACAGACACATGGCAGCGGGCATAACAGTTCCCAATTTGAAACTATACTACAAAGCCACTGTGATAAAACAGCATGGTACTGGCAAAGAAACAGGCCTGAGGATCAGTAGAACAGATTGGATGCACAAAAACAAGTCCAGGTGTACTCAGCTACCTCATCTTTGAGAAAGGAGCTGACCATCCTCAGTGGAGGAAAGATAGCCTCTTTAGTAAATGGTGTTGGAAAAACTAGATTTCAACCTGCCACAGATTAAAACTGGACCCTTATCTTTCAGTATGCACTAAATTAAAATCCAAGTGGGTTAAATATCTAAATATTAAAACAGAAATACTAAATTTGCTGGAAGGTAAGTTAGGTGGAACTCTAGAAGACATTGGCATAGGAAAAGACTTTATGAACAAATCCTCAGTAGCATGGGAACTAGCATAAAGAATCAACAACTGGGGATCTCATATTATCTTATTAAAAAGCTTAAGTATTGCAAAAGAAACCATCAGTAGAACTAAGAGACAACCTACAATGTGGGAAAAAAATTTTACCAGCTGCTCCTCAGACAAAGGACTATTATCTAGAATTCATAAAGAACTCAATACAATCAGCTCCCCTCAAATATAAAGACCTGATTCAAAAAAGGGCATCTGAAATGAGCAGACATTTCTCAGACAAAGAAGTAAAAGCAGCAAGTAAATATATGAGAAAATATTCCGCATCACTGGTTATTCGAGAGATGCAGATGAAAACAACACTGAGTTTCCACCTCGCCCCACAAAGAATGGCTGCTATCAAGAAATCACACAATAACAAATGTTGGTGGGGAAGTGGGGAGAAAGAAACCCTTCTCCATTGTTGGTGGGAGTGCAGACTGGTGCAACCTCTATGGAAATCTATATGGAGATACTTCAAATAGCTTGAACTGGAGGTTCCATTTGACCCAGCCATCCCTCTGCTGGGTATCTTTCCAAAACAACTAAAAGAATCATATCAAAGTGATGTATGCGCACCTATGTTTATAGCGGCACAGTTTGAAACAGCTAAAATTTGGAAACAGCCCATTTGCCCATCAGTTGGAAACTAGATAAAGAAGGTGTGGCTTTTCTATAAAATGGAATATTACTCAGCCACAAAGAATGAGAAAATAGATTCATTCATAGGAAAATGGATACATATTGAATATATACTCCTAAGTGAAATAAATATGTCACACATGTGTAAATAGTTTCTTTGTGTGAATAAGGTGTAATAATATATAAGATCCTAATAAGATTCCTGACATTGTGAAATGGAAAGAAAAGGAATAAAGGTATAGGGAATATGGGATGATTAGGGGAAGGGTAATAAGGGAAAAGAAAAAATGTGCAATAATGAATAGATGGAAATAAAATGTTTGTAGATGGGGAGAGGAGGAGGGGGTGAAGGGAGGGCAGGTTGAAGGGGAAAAATGAGAACCAAGAAGTATCATGTAGAGGCACAAGATCCCAACAATGAATTTAATATAATGTATCACTAAAATGTACCAATAAACTCAATTAAAGCTGAAAAAAATACAGTGGCACAGCTTGCAATAGGTAAAACTTGGCAACACCCCAATTGCCCATCAGTTGGAGACTGGATAAAGATGTGGTTTTTCTATAAAATAGAATACTACTCAGCCATGAAGAATGAGACACTAGAGTCATTCATAGGAAGATGGATGCATATTGAGGCCATAGTCTTAAGTGCAACAAATAAGATACACATGTGTAAATATCAAAGTTTCTCTGGTGTGCAAAACAAAAGTCATAAATAACATCCAAATTGTATTATTGAAAATAATACAGGAAATAGGAAGAAAGGGACTAAAAGGGTAAGGGAAGTGGGAATGGTAGGGGAAAGGAAATAGGGGAATAGAAAAATATGAGAATTGCTTGTAGTGCTGGTTTGGTATTCATGTAGTTTCTCAGGTGTTCTTTGTCGTGGAAGTATCTTATTTCCCCCTCCATTTTGAAAGAGAGTTTTGCTGGATACATCAGTCTAGGTTGGAGGTTGTTCTCTTTTAGTACTTGAAAAGGCCAATAACATGTCAATAATAAGTCAGTACATATCAGTTAAAACCAGCAATGTCAATGGCCTTAACTCACCAATCAAGAGAAATAGACTGGCAAAATGGAATAAGAAGCAAAATCCAATAATATGTTGTATACAAGAAACACACCTAGTGCAAAAAGAAGCCCATAGCCTGAAAGTGAAAAGATAGAAAACAATTCTCCATGTGATAGGAGCCAAGAAAAAAACAGGGGTAGCAATCTTATTTGCAGACAAAGTAAATTTCAAAACAAAACTGAATCTAGTACTATTGATGTAGGACAGTAATGTATCATACCTCTGTGAATGTAAAATATATAGTACCTGGTTTATGATACATAGTAGGGACCGTGCTTTATCAGAGCTACATTTAATGATATTACTCTAGAATGTTCTCTTTCCAGATGATGATTATGAGGCTAATAGAAAAAATGGTGCCAGGTACCACAACAGCAACAGAACTTTGCTGTTGTCTGGATATTATCCTTTTCTTCTTTTTTTTTTTAATGGAATGTGCTGAATATCTATAATTTTGTTCAGATGACTGGAGAACCTGGGAAAGCTGTTGCTGCTATCGAGGCATAACATACTATTATTAGT
>NW_022900951.1:68357759-68476482 GCF_012274545.1 Fukomys damarensis
CAACTTTGGAAAAAGTCATCCCAATTTACTGTGTTGACTTGGCATTGTACAGAAATGGACAACCATATTGGTCTAGAAATGTTAATTTATCTTTATTTTTATTTTTATTTTTTTCCATGTGTACAGGGGTAACACATCGTACTAAATATGTAAGGTCATATCTACGTGGGTTTGATTACAGAAACTAATAAAGTATTCTCTAAATAATGAAAAAAAGAATAAGATAAGACTATAAGAGCGAGAAGCAATGTAAATATGTTCAGGGACCATTTTCATCTCCAGAATTAAGGATTATTTTATGTTACATCATTGCCTTTTCTCTTTTACTTTCCTTTTTAGTTTTATTTTAGGATTCCCTATTTTTCAAGTTCATACAGAGATTTCTTTAACTGAAATACCGAATAGTTTCTTTAGTGTGAAAAACTGCAATAGGATCCTAATGAGATAATTAATAATGTGAAATAGGAAGCAAAGGGCTAAAGGTGTAGGGAAAGTGGGAAGGGTGGGGGAAAGGTAATAAGGGAGAGGAAAAAAATATGAGAAACTGAAAAAATGGAAATAAAGTGTTTGTAAATGGGGAGGGGAGGAGGGAGTGAAGGGAGGGCAGGGACAAAGGGAAAAAATGAGAATCAAGACCTATTATGTAAAGGTACAGAATCCCAATGATGAATGTAATTGTATTGTATACTTAGATTGTACCAATAACCTCAATAAAAAGAAAAAAAAGAAAAATATGAGAAAAGAATAAAATGGAAACAATGTCTTTGTAGATAGGTGAGGTGGGAGGGGGTTAAAGTAGGGGAGGGGTATGGGGAAAATTGAGAACCAAGATTTGTTATGTAAAGTTACAAGCTCCCAATGATAAATGTCCCTATACTGAGTACTTAAAAATAACCAGTAAACTCAATGAAAAAAATGTGATGTGGTTTTTCTATAGAACGGTGTGCTACTCAGCCATATAGAATGAGAAACTATAGTCATTCACAGGAAAAAGAATGCACATTGAGGTCATACTTTTAAGGGACATAAATAAGACACACATATGCACACAAATGTAAATACCAAATAGTTTCTCTGGTGTGAAAAACAAAGTGTAAATAAGATCCACATGGTATAATTGACAGTGAGAATTAGGAAGAAAACAGCTAAAGGGTTAGGGGGAGTGGGAAGGGTAGGGGATAGGAAATAAGGGAAAAGAAAAATATGAGAAAAGGAAAAAATTGAAACAACATCTTTTTAAATAGGGGAGGGTGGAGTGAGTGAAAGGAGGAGAGGGGTAAGGGGAAAAATTAAGAACCAAGATTTGTCATGTAAAGGTACATGATTCCAATTATGAATGTAACTGTACTGTATACCCAAAAGGTACCAATAAAGTCAATAAAAATATATATATGCACCAAATAGCAGTGCATCCAACTATAAAAAACAAATATTAACAGACATGCAAAATTATATAAGCACTAATGCAGTTGTAATTGGGGACCTCAATACCCTGTGACAAATAGACAGATCTACTAGACAAAACATAAACAAGAAATCATTAGACTTGAATCAAACTCTTGAACAAATGGACTTACTACTTGTCTACAGAATTTTCCTCCCCAAAATATCAAAATACACATTATTCTTACCCACATGCAGGACTTTCCCTGAAATAGATCATATACTAGTTCATAGAACATGCTTATGTAAATAAAAAGTAACTGAAATTAACTTATGAATATTGTCAGACCACAGTGCAATGAAATTGGAAATCAATGGCAAAAGATACCACAAGAACTTCATAAACACATGGAAACTAAATAAAGTCCTCCCCAAAACCAATGGGTCACTGATGAAATTAAATAGGAAATTAGACAATTTCTACAATTAATAATGACAGTACAAAATACTGGAACCTTTGTGACACGGTGAAAGCAGTCCTACTTGGGAAATTTCAGTGGTGAATTCTCATATCAGGAAAGCAGAGTGGGCTCAAATAAACAACTGAATATTGAACCTTAAACTCCTAGAAAAAGAAGAGCATGTCAAGCCCAAAGCTTGCACAAGGGAGGAAATTATAAAAAATCAGAGCAGAAATGAATGCAGTGACAACTAAGAAAACAATACAAAAAATCAATGAAGTGAGGAGTTAGTTTTTTGAAAGATTAAATAAAATTGATGAGCCCTTAGCCAATCTTATTTAAAAAGGAAAGAAAAGACTCAAATCCATGCAGTTGGGAATAAAAAGGGTGAGGTCAAAACAGACCGTGCAGAAATCCAGAATATCATAATTACCTACTTTGAGTACCTATATTCCAATAAGATAAAAAACACAGAAGAAATGGACAGATTCCTAGACACCTATGAATTACCAAAACTGAGTCAAGGAGATATAGAAGTTCTAAATAAACCAATATCAGCCAATGAAACTGAACACATAATTGAAAACCTAACAACAAAGAAAAGCCCTGGCCATGATAGATTTACTGCTGTATTCTACAAGAAATTTAGAGAAAGCCTATCGCTGATGTTCCTCAATCTCTAATGAAACTGAAAGGGAAACAATACTCCCAAATTCATTCCTGGAAGCAAGCCTTACACTGATTCCAAAACAAGAGAAAGATCCAAGCAAAAGGAAAATTACAGACCAAACTCTCTAATGAACATAGATGCAAGAGTCTTCTTTAAGATACTGACAAATAGAATGCAGCAAATCATCAAGAAAGTTATATACTATAACCAAGTTGGATTCATCTCAGGCATGCAAGGATGGGTCAACATATGCAAATCAATAAATGTAATATACTATATGAAGAAAGCCAAGGGCAAAAATCTTAAAATGCTTTCAATTAGAAGAGGAAAAAGGCATTTGGAAAGGTCCAACACCCATTCATAATTAAAAACTCTACCATAAATTGGAATAAATGGTCTTTATCTCAATCTGACAAGAGCCATCTATGACAAAACAAAAGCAAGCATCATACTAAATGGACTAAAACTAAAAGCTTCCACTCTAAAATCAGGAACAAGAAAAAGATTTTCACTGTTACCTCTCTTGTTCAATATAATTTTGGACACACAAGCCACAGCAATTAGACAAGAGAAAGAAATAAAATGAATAAGGATAGAAAAGAAAGAAGTTAAACTCTTGTTATTTGCAGATGACAAGATACTCTATAGAAGACCTCAAAACCTTCACCAAAATACTTCTAGATTTAGTTACCAAATTCAGTGGCATAGCTGGTTACAAAGTCAACAATCAAAAATCAATAGCCTTCCTGCACACAAATAACAGACACACACAGAGAGAAATTGGAGAAACAACCCCTTTTACAATATCATCCAAAAAAATGAAATAACTAGGAATCAATCTAACAAAGGAAGTAAAAGGCTTCTGCACTGAAAAGTACAGTACTCTGAGAAAGGAGATTGAAGAGGATATCAGGAAATGGAAATATATCTCTTGTTTTTTGGATAGGAAGAATCAATATAGTTAAAATGGCCATACTTATAAAACTGTTACACAGATTCAATGCAATCTCATTCTGAATCACAACAGCACATCTCACATAATTAGAAAATTCATTTGGAACAAGAAGAGACCTAGAATATGAAAGACAATACTGTCCAGCAAAGGCATCATAGGATTAACACAATCCCCTATTTTAAATTATACTAAAAAGTTACTGTGGGAAAAATGGCCTAGCACTTGCAAAAGAACAGACGTGAGGATCAATGGAACAGACTAGAGGGTGCAAAAAACTCCATACATACTCAACAACCTCACTGACGAGCCTTCACTGGAGGAAAGATAGCCCATTTAATAAATGGGGCTGGAAAAACTGGCTTTCCACATGTTAAAGATTGAAACTACACCCATATCTTTCATCATGCACTATCCTAAAATTAAAATAGATAAAAAATCTAAATATTAGCACAGAAACACTAAATCTACTGGCAGATAAGTTAGCTAGAACTCTTGAACACATTGGCAAGAAAAAGGCTTTATGACCAAAACCTCAGTTATAGGGGAACTAGCACAAATAATCAACAACTGGGATCTCATCATATTAAAAAGATTCATTACAGCAAGAGAAACCACCAACAGAGTGAAGAGACAACTTATAACATGGGAAAAACTCCTTACTGTCTGTTCCTAAGACAAAGGCCTACTATCTAGAATATATAAGAAATTTAAAAAATCATGCCTCTAAAATTAAAATATGCAATCCAAAAATGGGCATCTGAAATACATGCACATTTCTCAAGTGAAGAAGTAGAAGCAGCAAATAAACACATGTTAAAAACTTCAACATCACTGGTCATTCATGAAATGCAAATTAAAACAATGTTGTGATTCCTCTTCACTCCAGAAAGAATGGCTGCTATCAAAAACATCAACCAATAACAAATTCTGGAAGGGCTGTGGAGAAAAAGCAACCCTTTTCCATTGTTAGTGCAACCACTTTGTAAATCTGTGTGGAGATTTAAAAAAAAAACTAATGCTAGAGGTTCCATTTGATCCATCTATACCTCTTCTTGGTATCTCCCTGAAAGAATTAAAGGATCATTCCAGAGTAATATATGCACACCCATGTTTATAGCAGCACAGTAATGGATAAATCTAGAAAATATCCCAAATGCTCATCATTTGACAAGTGGATAAAGAGGATGTGTTTTTTTTTTTAATACAATGGAGTACTACTCTGCTATAAATAAGGATGAGCTTTAGACATTTATAACTAAATGGATGGACCATGAGACCGTCATCCTAAGTGAAATAACTCAGAATCATATATTTAAATACTGCCTTGTTTCTCTGGTGTGAGAAACCTAAAAGAGAAATGAAGACTAAACTGTATAATAGGTACTGGGAATTGGGAAGGAAATGTTCAAACAGGCAGGGGAACAAGGGATAAGGGAGGTAGAAAGGAAGGAAGGAACAAGAAAAAAGTGAAAATAGAAGAAAAAATAAAACAACACATTTGTACATAAGGAAAGGAGGGGAGTTGAGGGGGAAAATGGGATAAAATAAAATAAAATGTATTTTAAAAACTAAAGTAAGAAAAGCTTAAAGGTAGGAAATAAGCTTAAGTTATAAACTATGTATCAGTATTTGGCTAGAGAAGAAAAGAAGGGGTGAACCCACTCATTCAAGTCCTTTTATAAGTATCTTTATTTTATTCATAAAGGATTCACTCTCAGTTTCCTCCATTACTGCCTACAATAAACAGGCTCAAATCTGGCACAGAGTATGGTGCATAATGATTGTTTGAACTCACTCATCCATAACAACTTTGCACTACTGCCCTGGTGATTATCAGCTATGATGCAAATCCATTAGGAGTGCAGCACCCACTTGAACTGCTCTATATTTCTTCCTCGAGGTCTAGGGGGCAAAGGCAACTGACATCAAGGAAGCTTATGATGATGCTTGTTGTGTCTTGACTAAAGAAGCCCATTGTTTCTAGCCCAGGAGTGCCTGCTACTCTGACACCTCTCACTAAAAATGTGACAAATTGGGCTGGGGATTTAGCTCAGTGGTTCTACCACCTGCCTTGCAAGTGCATCCTGAGTTTGGTCCCTGGTACAAAAAAAAAAAAAGTGACAAATTAATCAGTGGGACTGCAAGCTAGGTAAAAATCATAGTCCTTAAATTATCCTTGGGAAAATAAGACAAATTTGAGCCCAGTAGCTGTATGTTGAGAAACCATCTACAACCCAACAGATAGTGTAGGTAATCATGTTTATATCACTATTAAATATTTTATCACTATTAAATATTTATATCACTGTTAAATCGTGTTTATATCACTTTAAAGGCCACAGTGCAGCTGAGAGATGAGTCCACGCTGCAACATTACCTTTTCACCTTGTAAGCTATGCATAAAAGTATGCATACATCACTACACAATCTAACTGTTTGTCATATCGTCGTGTACCATTTATTTTCCTATGCTACCATAGTGAAAAACATCCTTTTCAAGTACATATGTATTTCTGATTCTCTTGGCCACTAGAATTAGTAAGTATTTACACACATCAATCAATTTCACATGAAAAGACTATTTTTAGTGATGCCAATGACAGTGAACCCTGTCAAACACATGCATTACATTAGTCTTCAAACAAATCACCATCCTGAGAATTGAGAGAGATGGACAATAGAAGCATCGTGACCTGATGAAAGCTTTCCTGGGATGAAGTTTCCAGACCCCATCCTTACATTAAAATTAAATGGAAAATGTTTAGCCTTTTAATATGATATAGTGGTCCTCTCTTGGGCACCCCTACTGCTCTCTTCCAGTGTAACAATGAATTTTTAAGTTTTCTATATTCCTTGACTATTGATAAATTCCTTCGCCAGACCAAATGCGGATTTGGTCTTTCACATGTCACAGCTTGAAGGGCTGAAGGGTGAGAGTCAGAATCAGGAAATTGGAGGGGATTCCAAGAAGCTGGAGGGGTAGAAAACTGGAAAATAAACATTTACTTGTAAAATCACTTGATCAATCTCATTTTTGGTTAAGCCTGTGTCTATAAATGGTGGATATGGGTGAATATTAAACTTGGTCTAAACCAAAAGATCTGAGGATGCAGGTTTTTCAAAGTAAAATAGATTCCTTGCTAGCTTTGTAATCTTCACAGTTCACTCTAGTTTTCCTAATTACTGGCAGTTCTAGAAGATTCTACATAAAAATTTTTTCTTACAAGTGGGTTAAATCATTCCTCTAGTCCCCAAACCACCACCCTCTCTTGTCCTTGCATTGTTTTCCAATCTTAAATTAATAAAGAAATCCTTTTTTTAAATTGGGTGAAAAATGGGCATCTGAAATGAACAGACATTTCTCAGACAAAGAAGTAAAAGCAGCAAGTAAATATATGAAAAAATGTTCCGCATCAATGGTCATTTGAGAGATGCAGATGAAAACAACACTGAGATTCCACCTCACCCCACAAAGAATGGCTGCTATCAAGAAATCAAACAATAACAAATGTTGGCGGGGTTGTGGGGAGAAAGAAACCCTTCTCCATTGTTGGTGAGAGTAAAGACTGGTGCAACCACTGTGGAAATCAAGATGGAGATACCTCAAAGAGCTTGGACTGGAGGTTCCATTTGACCCCGCCATCCCTCTGCTGGGTATCTTTCCAAGAGAACTAAAAGAAACATATCACAGAGAAGTATGCACACCCATGTTTATAGCGGCACAGTTTGTAATAGCTAAATCTTGGAATCAGCCCATTTGCCCATCCATTGGAAACTGGATAAAGAAGATGCGGTTTTTCTATAAAATGAAATATTACTCAGCTATAAAGAATGAGAAAATAGATTCATTCATAGGAAAGTGGATATATATTGAGGATATACTCCTAAGTGAAATAAATAAGTCACACATGTGTAAATACCAAATAGTTTCTCTGGTGTGAATAAACTATAATAGTACATAAGATCCTAATGAGATTACTGACATTGTGAAATGGGATGAAAGGGGCGAAAGGTGTAGGGAAGGTGGGATGTGTAGGGGAAGGGTAATAAGGGAAAAGAAAAAAATATGAGATAAAGAAAAGATGGAAATAAAGTGTTTGTAGATGGGGAGGGGAGGAGGGGTGAAGGGAGGGCAGGGACAAGGGGAAAAAATGAGAACCAAGACCTGTCATGTAAAGGTACAAGATCCCAACAATGAATGTAACTGTACTGCATCCCTAAAATGTACCAATAAACTCAATTAAAGATGAAAAAATAAAGAAATCCTTTATTCAAAACTAATTCGAAACACTTATTCTTTCCCTCCCACCCTCAGCAATCTTCCACCAAACTTGCACTTCCCCACTCCCACAGCCATCCAAACTCCTCTCACTCATCTGCTCCCCTCGATACCTCTCCACATATACCCTAATTTGAAATGTGTGAAATATGTACCCACAAACATAGGGAAGATGTGACTTAAAAGAACGTAATCAAGGGACAACAAGTTAACTGAACTGCCAAGTTTGTCTTTATTATTTTGGCAAATAAATTAGATTTGGAAATCACGCATGGCGTATTTCTCAGTCCATTCTCGAGCGAGTCTCTCATACTCTCTTCGGTCCTTTAGATACATCTTGGCAATTTCAGGAACCAAAGGATCCTGCGGATTCGGATCGCACAACATGGAGCAGATGGACAAGAGTACTTTGGAAATTGTGAGCACTGGTGACCACTCGGCCTTGAGGATATCTAAACAGATGCCTCCATTTTTACCAATATTCGGATGGTAAATTCGGGTAGTAAATGCTATCTTCGGTGGTTTGAATGGGTAACCTAAAGGAAACCAGATGCTTAGGAAGAAGACACCTCCCTGATAGGGGCTGTCATTGGGACCCATTATGGTTGCTTGCCACTTGAACATATCTTTGTCTACAGGACCAGCAGAGCAGTGAGATGGGGGGTCACGAGTCATATCCAGGAGCTCTTTCTGAATGCGCTTTAGAGCCATAGTTCACAAATCTTGGTACTCTAAATTTGGCGCAGTCCCGGTTGCCTGTTACAGGGTATCAGTGATGTTGGGCTGCAACAAACAACATAGTTAGAGGCCAAGTGGATAGATGGTTGGGCTTGAGGACTGGTTCTGGGTTTGTAGGGGGTGCCAGAAAAGATAGTCAGGAGCAGAAAGGGCCGTCAGAAGACAGTTGGCATCTGGTAATAAACCGCACTTACCATCCTGCTGGACACCTGTGGCTCTGGGCCACGGTGCTTTAGGGAAGTTGAGATTCCACCACTCACCGGGAGGCTACCAGTTCAGAGGCTGCTGCTGGGAGAAGCCAGAGCTCCTGCTTGGAGCAGCTTGCCTGGCGTTGGGGTGGGGGCTGGAGCACAGGGTGGAGTCAGGGCGAGGCTGAGTGTTGGTGTTGAAGGTGGGGATGGCTGTATAGTTTCTCACTTGGCACTTGCTCTCTTTGGCTAGTAATTAGGGCTGCCAGTTACCAAAATAAATGAAATGAGTTTGATGAATTATCCCCTAAAACTCACTCAGAGTCCCATTTCGTATCTTTAAGTCTTCTCTGGGCTGGAGCACAGGGTGGAGTCAGGGCGAGGCTGAGTGTTGGTGTTGAAGGTGGGGATGGCTGTATAGTTTCTCACTTGGCACTTGCTCTCTTTGGCTAGTAATTAGGGCTGCCAGTTACCAAAATAAATGAAATGAGTTTGATGAATTATCCCCTAAAACTCACTCAGAGTCCCATTTCGTATCTTTAAGTCTTCTCTCTAGGTATATCTTTGAGAGTAAGTAAAACACATCATGAACATTGATTAATTGTATATATATTTTCCAAGACACACAATCTATATAAATAACTTTAACAAATTCAATATTCAGGTAATACTTTTAAAAAAACTTTGTAGTGTTCTGGCAATTTTATGTTTTATGATGATATAAAATCTGCAGAAATTTCAATTTGGAGTTAAAACCAGTTTAATTTTTGAAGAACACGACAGAAGAGGGATGGGCAGCCAAAAAAGAGAGAAACTATTACTTTATCTGCTACATATGTATACATTTAACATGGATATAATCATTTATTCTAATACTACATCGATATTCATTTTGAGAGTTGATAAAACATACTCTTAAATTTTTAATCCCTTTTGTAAAAGATTCAGTCTAGGATCAGGTATATTGTCCTTCCTTGTTATGTCTGTTTAATCTCCTTGAGTCTGAAATGCTCCTGCAGCTTTGTGTACCTTTTTAAAATCGCTGGTATTTTTAAAAAATGCAGCACAACACAAAACCCTCATGCACATTTATGAGCCTTAAATTTTTTCATAATAAAACTTAGTCAATTTGATAGGAAGAGGAAAATGGAAAAGATCGCTCACCTTTATATTATAAATGTTGTTGTGAAGCTAATAGTACTTTATGATGTGTTATATCAGGATGTATTTTCTACTGATTTTTGCAAAAATAGACTAAGCTTACTTTCATTCACAGGGATTTGTATTCACAGTTCTCTATAAAAATTGAGAAACTGACAAATCTTGAGATTATATTTCCATAAGTGGAAGATATGGGAAAAAGCATGTTTTATGGATTCTGATTTCAGATTACATTCTAATGTATATATATATACATACATACATGCATACACACATGCACACACACACACACTTTGAACATACTTATTCCATCACCCTTGCCAATTTCAGAAGCAGTTCTGCAAGGATGCTTTAGTGAGTGTCTAATTGTGTTCTTGTTCCTGAATCCTTTCAAAATGTTTACCTTTCATAATGATTTTGACTTTGCAGAAAAGCCAAAAATCAAAAGGTGCTATATCCAGTGGATGGAGACACATCATAATGTATTTAGGAGCCTGCTTTTCTGTTGGATGGCACTCTCAGCAGCAACATTATTGTGTTTTATAGCATAGTTCATAAAGATCAAAAACATGTTTATACATAGGTGTGTGTATTTTCAAAACTGAATTACAATGTTATTTAAATAAAATATTAATATGTAATAATAAATGGTTCTCCTGTTCCCTTCTTACTCATCTCTTCTCCTGGTTGTACAAATACTTGTCCTCCTCATCCTTTCCTCCATCTCCTCTTCCTCCCCCTCCTCCTCCCCCTTCATATCTTCTTCCTCTTTCTTCCTCCCACCCTTCCTCCTCCCCTTCACCTCTCTCTTCTTACTCCCCCTCCTTATTATCCTTTTCCTCCTCTCCCTCCTCCTCCCCATCCTCTCCATCCTCCCATTCCTCCTCCTCATTGTCCTCTTCCTCCTTCTACTCCTCTTATCTGTTTGCTAAAACAGCTAAAACAAAGAACCACAAATTAAGTGGCTATAAAGAACAGACATTTATTCTCTCTCAGTTCATTAATTTTGAAATCATATTATTGACAGAAACATCTTCCTTATAAAGAGTTATGGGAAAATATGCAGGCCTTGTCCTAGGTTCTGTTTGTTCTCAGCAATTCTTATTCCTTGGCTAGTGGCTGCATCATTCCAATACCTGACTGCTTTCACATAGACCTATTCCTGATGAGTTTTCCTACTTGTCCAAATCTCCTTCTTTTATCAATGATATCAGTCGTTGAATTAAATATCCACCTTTATCAACTGTAGTCTCATCGTTTTTGATTAAGAAGTTCAAAGTTCTGGGTGAATATGAATTTGTGGAGGCCATACTTCAACCTAGTACATTTACTCTCTGCCTTGCAAAATTCATATTTGTTCAATGTTCAAAATATAATATTCACATTCTAACATCTCCATCTGTTTTAATATATTCCAGCATGTGTCAACGTGTAGTGTGTTGGGGGTAAGGGTCGCCCAATAACCAGGACACAGGGGATGCAGAGAAGAATAAAATAATTATAACTGCATGCTTTATTTTAAGAGAGCTAGTCTTTTTATAGAGACTTAGAAGCAGGATATATTAATCATAACATCACCTTAGTACAGACTTCTCACAGACTTCTTACAGACTTCAGGCTGTCAAGATAATGTCTGTCTCCTACTATTCTAAGAGCCAATATTATGGTTATAAAAGTACAAAATAAAATTTTTACACATAAAAACATTGGGAGACAAATAGTCACAAGGCTATTTCCTTATCCCAAGATATATTCTGGCAGGACATTAACATGAAAGCAGAGAAAGTTTACTTTCTCTTCACTTGGCCCGTCAAGCGTCCAAAGCACCTCAAGTCACCTTATAGATCAAGGGCAGAATGGCATAGTTTGTTGACTATATCTCCACAAGCAAGACAGAATTTGAACTGAATACCACCAATTTAAGCAGTTCTAAATTTTCTTACTTGAATAATTTAAGTAAAGTATAGGTGAGACTCTGAGCATGATTCATATTGAGGAAAAAAATGATGTCCTAGAAAGACATTATGAAGCTAACAAGACCCAAAGGGCTAACACAAATACTATGCTACACAGATTGAGAAGTTAAGTAGAAGGGAATAAAAGGGAATCATCAACAGGAAAATAATTCAGTGACAGGAATAAGTCAATAACTTTCAGTAACAACTCTCAGTGTCAAAGATCTCAAATAATCAAAAGACACAGATTGGTGTAATATATCAAAAACCAAAAATCTAACTGTGTGCTATATACAAGAAATACATTTAACACAAAATAGAAATTCTTAGACTAAAAATCAGTGGGCCAGGGATTTAGCTCAGTGTTTCTGATGCCTGCCTTGCAAGTGAAAGGACCTGAGTTTAATCCCTGGTACCAAAATAAATAAATAAAATAAATAAAAATATTTCATACAATGGGAAACCTCAAAAAGCAGGAGTAGTTATCTCATTTTCAGACAGAGTGTTTCATGATAAAACTGATAAAAAGAAAAAAAAATAGTCATTATGCATTGGTTAAGGGAGTAATAATACAAGAAGCAATCACAATTTTAAATATATATGTACCAAACACCAGCCCACTGAACTTCATGAAACAAGCACTATTAGGTGACATTAAGCATTAGATAAACATGAACACAATTATAGTAAGCAGACCTCAATATTCTATGGTCACACATAGATCAACTAGAAAAAATAATCAAAGAAATATTAGAATTGAATCAAACTTTTGAATAAAGAGTATACAGCATACTAGCCAATAAAACATACCAAGGTAAAAGAGAAATAATTGAAACTATCCCATTCATAAAACTATAGCACTATTAAACTAGAAATAAATGGCAAAAAATAGGGAAATTCTGCAAATGAATGAAAAATTTAAATGCATACTTGCATAATCAATGGGTTACAGAAGAGATTAAGGAAAATGTTAGACACTTTCTACAGTCTAAACATAATGTTAGTACAATGTACCAAAACTAAGAACTCAGTGAAAGGGGCTCTAAAAGATAAGTTTATAGCTGGCAATCCCTACATCAGAAAAAAAGAGCAAGTCCAAATAAAGGACCTAAGGATGAACTTGAAGGTCCTAGAAAAACAAGAATAATCCAAATTCAAATCTAGTACACAAAAAGAAGTTAAAAAGGTCAGAGCAGAAACCAATTAAACTGAGACAAAAAAGAAAAATAAAAAGAAAAACTATGCAAAGTATTAAAAGGGTTTGATCTAAGGAAGAATAAAAATAGACAAATCCTTAGAAAATCTTACCAGAAAAAGGAAAGACCCAAATCAATTCAATTAGGAATTAAAAACTTGAAATCACAACAAACACAGGCAAAATCCAGTATTCATAACTTCTTTAAAAAACTGTACTCTAATAATTTGCAGAATTCAGAAGAAATGGATAAATGCATATAAATTTCTAAAATTGAACCAGGAACTTATAAAAATCCTGAATAGTCCAGTAACAATCAATTGAAGCAATAATAAAAAAAAACTTATCAACTAAGTAAATCCCCAGTCTTGATGTATTCACTGCCGAACTCCACAAGAACATCAGGGAAAAATCTAACATCAACATTGCTCAAACTCCAATGAAACTGAAAGGGAATGAGTATTCCCATAGTCATTCCTGCAAATGCATATTAATTAGATTAATAATTAATTACATTTATTTTATGCTTAATATAAATTTAAATTCATGTTGTTTTTATTAATCACAGCCTGCTACCTCATGGCAGTTGAAAAAAATAAAGAGGGAAAAAGCCAAAGAGGAATGTTATAAGAACCTCAGGCAGTTTCCAATATCATGCCTGTGTGACACATTTTCTTCATGCAGGCTCCAACTCCTAAATTTTTATTACTTCTTGGTAATCCTATCTAATTATAAATTCATCAATAGATTAATCCACTGATGTAGGTAGAGCTCTTATAATCTAATGATTTTCAGAAGGCAAACTTCTAAACACTTGAGTTTTATGGGTTATGTATTAAATCCAAACCATAATGGGCTGTGATTAATAAAACTACATTATTTTCATCACAAAATAATGATGTGATTAATATGAAATATAAGAAAAACAGATATGAGGCTTCTGTCAGTATAATACAGTATAGTAATTTCAAATGAAGTTGTTTTAAATAAGTAGGAAAAAATCTAAAAACCATGATGAAAAGTATATTGTCATCATATATATCGAACCATTAATCATTAATAAAGTGCTTTGTACAGTATATAATTTTATGTAGAATATCTTTATATAATGTACACTGTAATAGCTTTATTTACACTACCATTGTCACAAATTTCATTAATTCATTGTGCTGTAATTACCTAAATGCTTACACCAAAACTAGGAGAGACAAATATTTCAGCAAAATTATAAACTTATGCAATCATAGTCATATATGTCATATATTACTGATTGAAACATTTAATGTTATTCACTATCTATCTATCTATCTATCTATCTATCTCTCTATCTATCTATTCAGTACCTTGGTACTTGTCATTAATTGCTTTTAGGAGGCAATGTGTACCAAAAATGGCAGATGCCAAATAATTGTTTTGGCAGGAAAGAGTAGAGTGTCATGAAGGAATTGCTAAGGACAATTGCTAGATTGTGCTTTGATTACTAAACAGCTAGTACCATCATACATATTTTTATGTCAAAATATGTCCAGCACCAAAGCGAATAAATTTTAAAATAGTCAATTATCAAGTTTTGATGGTATACATATTCATATACATATTATGAAAAGAGAGAAAATAAAAAATATTTTAATGTATAGGCTTATGACATTACAGAGGCTTGTAAGTCCTGAATCTTTAGGGCAAGGTAGAAATATAAACAGTAACTGATGCTGTTCTTTCATAACATAATTCTTCACTTTATAGGAAACCTCTGTTTTTGAAGACGTTCAACTAGCTGTTTGAGGTTTATCTCCATTATTAAGGGTATTTTTATGTAAAGATAATTGACCTTAGATGTTATTCATCTCCTCAAAATACCTTTATAATAATACTTAAATTTGTTACTCATTAAATAATTTAGTAATTTGGACAAGCCAAATTCATATATTGAATAACCACCCCATTTTCCAATGCAAGGTTCTCCATATTTAATTTGTTAAATTATTAAAGAGATACAAGTTTTACTCTTTGCACTTCCTCTAATTAATTTTCAAGGTTTAAAAAAGCTAGTCATATGTCCTTATGATTTCTCCTCAAGAGAGAACCCAAAAGTCCACTGTGGAAGCCATATTATGTTCTACTGTCTACAATGGGGATTCACTCGCCATTACTTCTAATATATTTTACTGCACAAAAGAGTGGTCATGATTCAATGTTGAATAGAAGCAAAAAAGTTATAAATTCAGGAATAATGGTTCATTGGAAGCTAACAATCACACTTTATTCTCTGACCTTTTGCCAATTATGTATTGTACAATGTCTCAAAAAATTCATTTCTAATAAAAGATTCTCACATGTACTGAAGCTATAGCGTTTTTGAATAAGCTCTGTAATATTAAGAGACAGTGCCTCCTTACAAGAGACACTTACGAGAGTTTCCCACATTCAAACATCCGTGTGATTTCTCTCAAGCAGTGGTGTGAAGAGACATCAATGAAGAGCAACTAAAATCCTCAGGAGACACACAGTACCAGTTTGTACATGAATCCCCAAATTGAAATTGGATCTGCTGGTCGAGACACACCTTCAGATGGTTTCAACACCAGAGAGCATATAACCACAACTGGATAATACAGAGTGATCTCATGTTTAGACTATTTGAGCTTTCCTCAAATGCCTGACTAACAGAAGTTATCATACACAAATTAATATTTTTGCTTTAAACAATTAAATTTTGCAGTGATTTTTGATATGGAACCTTATGTAAGAAGAACACTGTGAGAAATGATACTGTATAATATAAAATATGCAAGGATTTAAAAACTTGTGGTTATGGGAATGCATTTAATAAGAAAGAAACCCTAATATCATTGAGTGTCAGAAAATTCATCCCAAGGGAAATCTATCAATTTGAATTATAGAAGGCCAGGGTATGAATTTATCCCTGACTAGTTGGCGGGGAGGCAAAGACTCAAAGATAACTTGGAAGAGGAGGGCCAGGAGACTTTTGCATCTAATGGACAAAAAACTCTGAACTGGAAATGCTCCTAATTTTTATTAGATGCACACAAAGAAGGAAGCAATCATGTGATCCAGGGTTCAATGAAAATTTATCAAGTTCTCATAATTTACAGATTGCACCCAAATAATTTTCTTTAATTAGAATTTAGTTGTAATTGTTTCTCTGTTTGAAACTCATGGACACTGGCATGCTGGTGAACAGCCAGCAGGGGTGCGGTACGTGCTCTTCCCTCCCCTGAGTCTCAAGGAGAGTTCAACCCTCACATCTGCTTTCCCACCCCTCCCCACTTTTGGTTTTCTAATTGCAGAAGCTATATCAGTGTAAATTAAGGTTGAACTTGTCTCACTATTCATTGGTTTCTTCATCAGAGGTGGCAGACTATAAACAGAACAATCAAACTTTTAGAAATCTGGTAATCCTGTATACATTCTAAAGTGAGTTTTCAAATAAATCCAAGAGTTCAAGTTATCTAAATCTTGCACCACATGATTCCACTCTTGGACTTGTTTATTAAAGTCAGCTATCTGTTTTGTCACAGAAAGCACTTGTTTTTGTACCTTACAAATATCAAAGGTAAGATTGCTGCTCAAGGCACCTTGCATGTGCCTTTTTACTGGCTCCCACTGGTGCAGGAGAGAAATCATACCATGCAACAGGCCGTAACAAAAGGATTAGGTATATATGCCTTTGCACTACTGGTATGCATACAGTGCTTGCTATGATAGTAATCGTAGCAATGGAAAGATTATCAAGCATTCTGGATAGGCTCTATTGATGGTCAAGTCTTTCTGCATTCTGGGTGGTTTTCTTGAACTGTCTTTCTAGTATGGGCTTTCTAACTCACATGGATCGTAGAGGCTGCCTTTGGTTGTTGTCATCCAGAGTCACCTTGGAGAAGGCCCTTACTGGTGAGAAAAACAGAGTTGAAATCCACTATGGATTCATTATGGGGAAACCTTCTCCATTGTTGCATAATCCTGGAAGGCACTCACACTGATTGTTCATTTCCTGCAATGATATATGCGAATTGTCACTCTCATGTTAATAAAGTATCCAGATCTTTACATTTAGACATCTCTAGAGACCACCATAACACAGGTGCATCCTTTTTCCCCTTATTCCTGTGCTTTTGACCAATGTAATGCTGCCAGAATTCCATGAATACCACTAATAGGATTCAAAAAATTAAGTGTAAACATGTTTAGGTCAAGGAGTGAATATGGCTTATTATGGCTTATTCCCACCTTTTGTTTTTGTAATTGCCATTGTAGCATGAAGTGTGCATGCTCAACAGTAGCTTGTCCCTTTGGATTATGAAGATTTCCAGTAGAATAAGTAATATCCCACTGTTTTAAAAATTATGGAGAGGTTTTGTTCTTGTAGGCAGGGGGTTGTCTGTTTTTATTTTCTTAGGGACACTCATTTTTGCAAATTCCACAATAAAATTGTACAATCTTATCAGAAAGATAATGACTACTCATTCTATAATGTATCTAATCTGTCCACAATAGTCGCCCCTCTGTCAAGCTATCTCTAACTGTTGTTTAGCAGGGAGGGGACATAGTTTCCATCTAACTGCTTTGAGCTGAGATATGTCAGTGTAGGGGAGAGCACATTTAGGGGCCCTCTCCAGAAAGCTAATCTAATGGCCCTCAGAAGTCACATTGTACTTTAGCAGTTATGAACTTTCTTTACAAGGTTGATCTGGTGGATCCTGGAAAAAGGAGTCTAGCACATTTGCAATTGGTTCCATCTGTATGATCACTTGAAATTTGGCAGCCTCTAGGGAAGAATAAACAACTTTTCCAAGAAATTAGAAGATGTCTAATCAAAGCATGAGAACCGGAATGAAAATACAGGTATCTGAGTCTGAAAAAGGTCATCACCACAAACAATCCTAGTTTTATGTCTTAAAGGACGTGTACACACAGAAGTCATGAATGAATTTAATATATCATGAAATCGGCAATAATGAGTATCCTAGCTATATGAAACTTTTTCCCTTAATTTAATTTTGTACCAATTGCATTTTTTTAATAAAATATTATTGTTTTTTCCACAGAAAATTTAAACTTTTGATGCTGACCAATGTCAACATATCACAATACTCTCAAGCATTGCACCATGGGGTCTGTCTCCCATAACACTATGGAAATCATCAGTGTCCCCTTGAACAAAGGATGGAAAATATTTCTAGGCAGCTGCTCCTCGCATTTCATCAAGAGGAGTCCTGTCCAGCAGTTCCCCTGGGCCTAAGAGTCCCCATTTATTTATCTGAACAAATCTTTAGATAAACTATGAGAACAAGACCATAACAATAAGAATGAGAAGAGATGAAAACATTTTACACATGTAAAAGCAAAAATAGTTTTTAAGATGAGCCCTAGGCTGATGGCTTCTTCCATCTCATTTACTATACAATTTCTATAACAAACTTGGCTGTAGCCACGTGTTATTAGTGTATTATTCCTTATTTTTCTTACTTTTCCCTTATTTTTCTCTTCTCAGATTATCACATTTTTAATCTGATCAACTGCCAATAGACCCCAAAGCAACTTTGAATTAGTGATAACAAACAGAGTGTAGAGAGAAGAGCATGTTAACCTTATAGTAACAATACAAGAATTTGCAATGCACAAGAAATGTTTTAAGCCCACTAATTAAACATCAATTCAAATTGTAAACCAAAGAACATTTATCAGTTAGCTAAAATTTGTAATTTAATTTCTCCCATAACTCCCTTATGCCTGTCAGAATGAAGTTGTAGCCCTTTGACTTTGGTCATTTAGCCCCAGGCTGGGGCTGTATTAGCCTCAGGACTTGAACACAGTGCATAGTCTCTGTGCTCAGATCTTGAGCACTCCCAGTGTGCTGCTTGGATATGTGATAACTGTCACTGGACAGCTTCTTACAGTTGAGCTAAGAAAAGCGCATAAGGCTCTTTTCTGATCTATAATCAGATGTGTTATCCACTGCTCCACTGGCCTTGTGCTGGCATAAGGCTCTTTTGAGCTTTGAAAAATGTATAAAAATGACTAACTGGGAATATTCTCCAGAATAGTTGCTCTAGCATATTTCATAATGAGAGGCATTTGCTGACATGCCTAATCTGAAAGGTTTAATGATTGAATTAGATCTGAGTACGAGTCTGTTCCTAACAGCTTATCTTCAGTAATTCCAGGATGTCTTGCCACTCAGTTCATCACAATTGCTCTGTTGCTAATTCTTGAAAATTAAAATTAAAATTAAAATATTATTCTTCAGAAAGGCCGGACCTAGTCAAGTATTAATTTGTGAAGTATATTATTTATAACAGATTTTAACTCTTTAAGCAACTTATATGTTAAAGGATGATGTTTATAAACATTTTGTTGTGAATTGATAGGAATGGAATGAACAGTAATTAGAAATGCACGTGTCTCAAAGGACTTTCCATTGAGCACAGCTCTAATCTCTGATAAGAAGACACTACTTCATAACTGGCTGTAGACAGAATGGAAATAGAGAAGGCCAAGACTCCTAAGCCTTTTTTTAATCCTCTCCCAAAGGTGCAATAGGTATGGGATATATATCTACTGGCAAAGAGCAAAGGTATCTTGTGGGCCCAACACCATGCAGAGAAAGTATCAGGGGATATAATCTAGCCCTGGGAATGAGAACACTTTAAATTATCTTCCACTTGATCCCAGTGATTCCACATCTAGCAGGCCAATGTGAGAGGACCAAAGATTATATTTAACAATATCTTGTGACCTACAAGAAATCAATTGAGTATTAATTTGAGCACCAGATTGACACAACAGTATTTTTAACAAATAGATACAGTGTTGCTCTTCATTTGACAAATGCTGCCCATTAGATTGGTTAAGAAAGTCTTCCACAGGAACTTACTTTTATTTCAAGCCATCAAACTTGGCTCACATGCCATCAAACTTGGCAGAATTCCCTGTCATTATTCCTTCTACTGAAGTGGGTTGTCCCCGGTGGCCGGTCAGCTCCCCATTTGGGTGTCACTTATAGGAGGTTAGCCTATGAGTTTATTCTCAACTAGGGTCTGGGGCAGTCAAAGCTTAAAGAAAAGAGACACAAAGATAATTTGGAAGAGCAGTGCCAGTGGAAATTTGCATCTAGTGGACATAAAGCCCTGAACTAGCAATGCTCCTCACTGTATTAGACTTGCACAAAAGAGAAGAAAGCAGGCATGTGAACTAGGTTAAGCGAAAGTTTATCTGTCCCCCATAATTTACAAATTGCACCTAAATGTGTATTTTCCTTAATTAGACTTCACCTGTAGTTTCTCTTCTTGAAACTGGTTGACACCATCATGCTAGTGAACAGCCTGAGAGTCAGGTGGCTTGCTATACTTTCCCCCACATCTGGAGGAGAGTTCAACCCTGGCCTTGGTCTCACACCTGGTTTTACCATATAAGATAATTTGGAGCAAAATGGTTTCATCAGTTAAATCATAAGAGAAAATTTAAAGGTAAAAAGAAAAATTGTATTCAGTTTAACCCATATAACTATGGAAAATTATAAAGTGTCAATAAATCAGAATTAACCTGTAATTACAGTATTTGGGAGGCTGAAGCAGGAAGATCATTAATTTGAGATCAGTCTTGATGATTACATAGTGATTTCCAGGCCAACCTGAAAACAAAAAGAGAAAAAAAATAGAGAGAGAGAGGAGCTGAAGAAAAATTTCCCAATTAGAAATAAATTAAGTGTTCTCCCTAAATGTATGCTTCATTTGGAAGGAAAGATAAACAAAAACCATGTCACACTAATTTCAAGAGAACTAAAGCTTCTTTTTGTGTGTGCATATGTGTGTGTGTGGGTGTGTGTGTGTTTGTGTGTGTGTGTGTGGTGCTGGGGAGTAAGCCAAGGGCCTCCCATATGATCCCAAGTCCTCCTTACTTTAAAAAAAATTTTCATAAAGACTCTGTCTCACTTGCCTAGGCTAGCCTTGAACTAGCAATTCTCCTGCCTTGGCCTCCAGAGTAACTCATATGTGTACCACTATCCCTAGCTTAAAATTTCTTAATATTTTAATTAATTAAAGCTTTAAAATAATTTATTTATAAGTAACTTTAATAAAAAGTACATTATGTAAAAGGAAAAGCTGAATATAAATCACAGCAATAATTTTTATGAAAACAACTTATTTGCACTTCACAGGTAGAAATCAAACTAATCTCAAAATAATTGATACACAGATACAGACAGATAGATAATAAATGATATTAACAGTTAAAATGTAAGCAGTTCAAAGATTGATGGATTTCCTCATTTTCTGTTAGCTAAAATTTATTTTCCGATTTCCTTTCTAGTCCACTCTCACTTAATAGTAAAAAATTATCTTCATTTAAAAAGTAATAAGCAAACCAATCAAAGAAAAACTGAGCTAAATTCATGTACTACTGGGTCATATCTAAAATAATTTGTATGAATAAATTAAAATAACTATTGGTTTTTAGATGAAACATTTTACATTTGGGGTATTCTCTCTATTTAAAAGTTATGCTATGTGTGCCAATTATACATTACTCATGCTTCTGGTAGAAATAGTCATACTTACCTGAAGGAAGAATTGATTCATGCAAAATATACTTATTGGTCATAGAACATTGCTGTTTTAGAATTTACAAGACAGCTGTATCCATATTAATTTCTTTAGCTATGAACTATAAAAACATCCACAGGCAGTTTTTATTCAATGATATAATTTAATTATCCAAGCTTCAAGAATTAATCATGCACTTAAGCAGTTGTACATATATTATAACACCAAGCTGAAGGTTCAAAAAACATGAGCCAAGCACTAAGAAAGCAGTTTGTAGAAAATAGCTTCTAGTGTTATTTTAGTACTTAAAAATTTTTTTAGTTATTCTTATTAAATTTTATTAAGTGTTTTATCTTGTCATCTTGGAAACTATACAATGACTGCTTCAAGTTTATTAGATTTACACAATTTTCATGCAATAGTCATATTAAGAATAGACACTTTACCTAGGAGAAGAATTTAGTATACTACAAAATAACAAGAAGAACAAAAGCAGAATTCCTAATGAATGTCTGGTTTAATGGTTGTTAGAATCCTTTAAAACTGATTAGATAAAAGAGGTACAACCTTCAAGAATGACTTCAGGCCATCTTTAAGAGACTGGTTTAGGCATGTCAGGAAGGATTTAGTTATAAAACCAAGGTATTTAATCCCCTTTCCCTCTTTCTAATATGTGCTACCTTTCCAAGGAACACCTCTTGCTATGTTGTGACACAGCAGAAAATTGCTAACCAGTTGCAAATACTCAATCTTGTCCTTTCCAGACTTTGAATCAAAGGCAAACAAACACCTGTTGTTTTGTAATTTACTCAGTATGTTCTACGGTAATTGTAGGAACAAAAACAAATTAGACAAGATTTGACTGAAAAAATATGTTAGAGTGACTTTTTTTGTAATCAAGTTTACAATAAGCCCGTCACACTTGCTGGTCCTTCACCTCTTTCAAATATTTGCTCAAACTTAGTATCAATTATAGACTCTGATACATATTATGATTAAAAACAGTAAGACCTCAGTCATTGGTGAATGGGAGGCAATAAAGCCTTTTCCTCTATTTCATAAAGAACAAATGAATGAATGAGTGAATAGAATGTGCAAAATGAACCAATCTTAACAATAAAAAAGAAACCTCTGTACACTCAAAACATGCCCCATTACTTTGTATTCCAAACAGTTCCTTAAATGACCTCTTTACCCAACTCCAATATATTCCTGTAAAACATAGAGTCCTCCATAGATTATAACAATTTTTTTCCACACTTGTGTTTTAGTTTGTCTTAAAGTTCATAATGACACAGTATCATATATTATATCCTAAAGCCAATGAATGCACATTTATCATCTTATCTTTTCCCTCGAGATATTCAAATAAAGATGTAAGAAGAAAATTCAATCAGATATTTCGATGTTGTTTCCCCCCCACCTCAAAATGTTTAGGTGGCCTGGTGGAACTTTATGGAGCTAATCTTAGTATTCTTTTAAGTTTCAGATAAAATATGAAATTATATACTTAGAAACTGGTTCCCATTCTTGTTGCCTTTCATTTTAGTGGTTTGGTGTTTTGGTAGTCTTAGAAAACCTTGCAAAACATAAAAATATAGATGAAAAGATAAAACTCTTTCCATGTCACATAATTAAGAATACTTGCTACATCTTTAATAATTTACATGCTAGCAAGGAAAATCATGCTAGAATAAATATGATGGTTTGTAAATTTTTAATAAAAAACTGAATACAACATATAAATCCAGGCACATTGTTCTAAAGTATTAATGAAAAAAATAATTATATTTATGAAAATGGAAAAAAAATTCTGGACTACAACACATATGTTGCCACAATTTTCTCACATTGTCTTGATCCTTCCAAAAAATAAATCTAATTTTTTAATTTTCCAAGAATTCTCAGTTATTTTAAGGGAACTAGTACAAACTAACTGTAGGTTCAACAATCAAGTAGCTATAATATTAAAGACTGAAATTTTCAAAATAACATTATCAACTATATGTAATTTATTCAATCCCTATAATTATGAGTGACACGGGTAACAATTGCAATGTTCCTCTTGTTATTATCTCAGGTATTTTATTTTCTCTTTTAGATGAATATAAAGATGAATATACAGAATATTTGAACACTATCTTCACACATTTACTGAGACATGGAAATCCCATAATTACAGGGTTTATATGTTCACTATACGTGTGTTATGTAAAATGTTTTTTATGCCTACTCTTGGTCATATATACATTATCTTACCTATAGATATCACTATTCATTGAGATAATGTAATGCAGAGAGATTTTCTCTAATAAATCTGTTATGTTGGAGGTGAAAACTAACAGGTAACGAACACGTTTTTAAGTATCTATGCTATCCTGTTAAATTGTATGTTTTCATGACTAGAAAAAGAGAAGTAGATTTTGTAGAGAGAAAAATGTACTCAATTTATTTCAAATTTAATTTTGTCTCTTTATTTTATATTAAGGGTATATTTAATACAAAGTTCCAAGAATTAAGGCAATGCCAAATATAGTAATGGTACATGTTTGTTTATATGGAAATGATTAGCTATTATTTTCCATTTTATACACTTATATTAGAGCTCAGAAACCTCAGATTCCTCATTCCTGCTCCTCCAACACCAGGAAGGTTTGATTTGGGAAAGTAGCTCTGACATCAGATCTCCCTCCTGCCTGCCTGGGCCCAGTCCACCGGTCTGGGTAGCCGCACCCTTTCCTACGGGCGCCACTGCTGCTCCTCCAATGCCAGGAAGGTGAGATTCAGGAAAGCAGCTCAGACATCTGATCTCCCTCCAGCCTGCCTGGGCCCAGTCCCAGTGTCCGGGTGGTTGTGCCCTCCCCTGGGGCCAACATTGCTGCTCCTCCAAGGTCAGGAAGGTGAGATTCGGGAAAGCAGCTCAGATCCAGCCTGCTTCGGCCTAGTCCATGAGTCCGGGTAGCTGAGCCCTCCTTTGCAGCGTTGTTCCAGTGCTAGGAGTGTAGCTGTGTGGGCTCAGCTGAACACCCCGACCCCCCAACTTCCTCATTGTGCCAGTCCTTGGACCCAATGCACAGAGTTATAGCTGGTTATAAAGGGTCTGCCACTGGCTAGCTGAGATAGGGGGATTTGCTTCTGCAACAGGCTGCACACGATGTGTATTATGACAGCAGAGATGTCATCGGCCCTTCAAAGTCATTTTTTGTCCTTTTCTTTCCTTTCTTCCTTCCACTCTGTACATTTTTTTTCTGTCCTCTTTCACCAACTCAATCTCTTGCTCCACCATATTGTTCCTCATCTCCCTTTCTGTTCCTGTTCCTGCCCTGACTCAGAGTTCTTCTTTTATCATTTTTTTCTCTTTTCTTAATGTTGTTTTTTTTTTTTTTTTTTGTACCAGGGATTGAACTCGGGTCCTTGTGCTAAATCCCCAGCCCTGTTCTTTTTTTTTCTATCATTGTGCCTCACTTAAGGGTCAGTAGTTTCAAGGGAAACAGAGCCCCTATTGCTGCTAAGGGGATATATTCTTGGCCTTGGGCTTGAACTCTGTCTATCTCTTTTGAGTTTAACAGTTTACTAAAGATTGTGTGGTCATTCTGTGTCATCTGGTTTCACTTGAAACTTTCTCCAGTTCTTTTATTTATTTACTCTTCTTTTCCTAACTCTGTCTAGGTCCCCATCCTAAATGGTAAATATGCTATGTTGAGGAGTTTGATCACTGCAAACATACTTTGGGCTGCTTCTTTATTTTAATTTAATTCACACAGTTTAAAGGTGATAGATTAATGAAAACCACAAGTGGTCAATTTGCAAGTAGTATGGATCCTATTGTGTTGCTGATTGTATCAATTGAAATAAAGGATTGTGATTGATTTAATGAGGGATTTAGTAGGGATTGATTTGATGAGTTGTTTTCTTGGATACTGTGAAAATGAGAATGTGTATGTGTCATTAGAGAATCAAAAGCTTAAATGCAATGATATCAGGAAGATTTAATAACCAAGAGATTGAATCAAGGACAACCCATCAGCAAAAATAAAAAGGAGAAAAACACTTAAGCAAGACACAAAGACAGACTTCCAGTTCAACAATGGCAAACAGTAGGGCAAAGGAGGATGAAAATTCTGATAGTGAACCACCAGGACACTCAGAACTCACAGCACAGGAAGTAACAAAACAGATCAGTCAGGCTCTAGAAAAGTTCAAAACAGAAATAATTTCCCAGATAAGCATAGAAATGGCGAGCAAAATGAAAGTCATGATGCGAGACTCTAGAACAGAAAGTGACAAAAAAAATAGATGAGCTCAGGACCATGATAGAAATCATGAAGGGCCAGCATGAGAAAGAAATGGAAACAATGAATGCCCTACATAGGAAAGAAATGGAATCCTTTGAACAGATTCAAAATGATATCCAGGAGATTAAAAACTGAATTGAAAGTGTATGCAACAGAATAAAAGACTGCAAAGATTGAATCTCAGACATAGAATATAGGATTGCAGACAGTGACCATGAAAAGAGAGGTCTCTTAAAAAGAGTAAGGGATCATGAGGAATTGATCCAACAACTCCTAGATGATGCAAAGAAGAATAACATAAGACTGATAGGAATCCATGAAGTAGCAGGAGAAAATGCAAATGACATAAAATAAAGTTCTTCACAGAATTAATGACAGAATATTTTCCAAACAGAGGAGAAGAATTTGACATACAGAGAAGTGAGGCATATGGGACTCCAACTAGCCACAATAAAAAAATATCTACACCTAGACATATAATAATCAAAATCCCGGAAACCCAACAGAGGAACAAAATATGACAAGCAGTAAGAGAAAAGAAACAAATCACATGCAAAGGAAAGCCCATCAGAATCACAGCAAACTTTTCAACACAAACCCTTAGGCCAAGGAGAACCTGGAGTGAGGTATTTCAAGTCCTAAAAGAAAACATTCTCCAACATAGACTGATGTATCCCATAAAACTCTCTTTCAGAATGGATGTGGAAATAAGATACTTCCAGGACAAAGAACACCTGAGAAACTTCATGAGTACCAAACCAGCGCTAAAAGGAATTCTAAAAAAAATCCTACAAAAAGACAATGAAGGTGACAACACCATGAGGCCCAACAGAGCAAACCAAACAGTCCAGGAAAGAAACTAAAAGGAGAGGGCATAAAATTAAAAACAGTCAACAAAAGGACAATAATATGACAATAAGAAGTCAGTACATATCAGTTATAACCATCAATGTCAATGACCTCAATTCACCAATCAAGAGAAATAGTGGCAGAATGTGTCAATGACCTCAATTCACCAATCAAGAGAAATAGACTGGCAGAATGGATTAAGAACCAAAACCCAACAATATGTTGTATACAAGAAACACACCTAGTGCAAAAAGAAGCCCATAGACAAAGTGAAAGGATGGAAAACAATTCTCCTCATAAGAGGAGCCCAGAAAAAAGCAGAGGTAGCAATCTTATTCACAGACAAAGTAAATTTCAAACCAAAACTGATTAAGAGAGACAAAGAAGGCCACTACATCCTTGTAAAGGGAACAATTCAAGAGGAAGAGATGACAATCATAAATATATATGCACCAAATTTAAATGTCCCCAACTATATAAAACAAATATTAAGTAACATGAAAAACCAAATAAGCACTAATACAGTTGTAGTGGGGGATCTAAATATGCCAGTATCACAAATAGACCAATCATCTAGGCAAAAAATCAACAATGAAATACTAGAACTGAAGGAAGCTTTTGAACTCAAGGTTTTATTAGACATCTATAGAGTGTTCCACCCCACAAAATCAGAATATACATTTTTTTTTGGCTGTACATGGGTCATTCTCCAAGATAGACCACATACTAGCTCACAAAACAGGTTTGAATAAATGTAAATTAATTGAAGTTATTCTCTGTAAATTATCAGATCACAGTGCAATAAACTGGAGATTAATAACATAAGAAACCATAGGAACTTCACAAACACATGGACATTGAACAACATTCTCCCGAACAATCAATGGATCACAGAGGAAATTAAAGAAGAAATTAGACAGTTTTTACAAATAAACAAAAATGTCAAAAGCAACATAGAGGAATCTTTGGGACACAATGAAAGTAGTTCTACATGGAAAATTCATAGCACTGAATGCCCACACTAGGTAAACAGAGTGAGCTCAAAGAAACAACCTAACGATGACTCTTAGACTCCTAGAAAAACAACAGCAAGAAAAACCCAAAGTTAGAACAAGAGAGGAAACTATAAAAATTAGAGCATAAATCAATGCAATGGAAAATAAGAAAATGATACAAAAAATTAATGAATCGAAGAGTTGGTTTTTTGAATAAATAAAATTGATAAACCCTTAGCAAACCTTATGAAAAAAGGAAAGAAAAGGCTCAGATCCATGCAATCAGGAATGAAAAAGGTGAAGTCACAACAGATCCAAAAGAAATCCAGGGGATCATTAACACCGACTTTGAGAAACTATACTCCAATAAAATGGAAAACACAGAAGAAATGGACTGATTTCTAGACACTTATGAATTACCAAAGTTGAACAAAGAAGATATAAACAGTTTAAACACCCCAATTACAATCAGTGTAATTGAACATGTAATTAAAAACTTACCAACAAAGAAAAGCCCAGGTCCTGAAGGATTCACTGCTGAATTATACAAGACATTTAGAGAAGAACTACTGCCATTACTCTTCAAAGTTTTCAATGAAATTGAAAGGGAACCTATACTTCCAAATTCATTCCTGGAAGCAAGTATCACTTTGATTTCCAAGCCAGGGAATGATGCAACTAAAAACAGAACTGCAGGCCAAACTTCTTAATGAATATAGATGCAAAAATCCTTAATAAGATATTAGCAAATATAATACAGAAGATCATCAAGAAGATCATCCATCATGACCAAGTCAGATTTATTCCAGGGATGCAAGGATTGTTCAACATATGTAAATCAATAACTGTAATACACTATATTAACAAAGTCAAGGACAAAAACAACAGGATCCTCTCGATAGATGCAGAAAAAGCATTTGACAAAATTCAACACCCATTCATGATAAAAACCCTGCAAAAAATTGGAATAGATGGTCTATACCTCAATTTAATAAAGGCTATCTATGAAAAACCATCAGCCAACATCATATTAAATGGCTAAAAACTGAAAATCTTCATATTAAAATCAGGAACAAGACAAGGATGCCCATTATCACCACTTCTCTGCAATATAGTTCTGGAAACATTAGCCACAGCAATTAGACAAGAGAAAGAAATTAAATCAATAAAGATAGGAAAGGAAGAAGTTAAAATGTCGTTATTTTCTGATGATATGATACTCTACATTGAAGACCAAAAAACTCCACCAAAAGACATCTAGACTTAATTGACACTTTTAGCAGTGCAGCAGGATACAAGGTCAACACCCAAAAATCAATAGCTTTCTTGTACACAACTAACAGACTCACCAAAAGAAAAATTAGGGAAACAATTCATTTCACAATAGCATTCAAAAAAATGAAGTATCTAGGAATCAATCTAACAAAAGAAGCAAAATATCTCTACACTGAAAACTATAGCACTCTGAAAAAAGAAATGGAAGAGGATATAAAAAAATGGAAAGATATGCCCTGCTCCTGGGTAGGAATAATCAACATAGCGAAAATGGCCATACCACCAAAACTGTTATACGGATTCAATGCAATGCCAATTGAAATTCCAACACTATATTTCACAGAACTAGAAAAAAGAATCCAAAAATCCATTTGGAATCATAAGAATATCAAAAGCCATCCTAGGCAACAGACACATGGCAGCGGGTATAACAATTCCCAATTTGAAACTATACTACAAATCCACTGTGATAAAAACAGCATGTACTGGCTAAGAAACAGACCTGCAGATCAGTGGAACAGACTGGAAGACACAAAAACAACTCCAGATGTACTCAGCTATCTCATCTCCGACAAAGGAGCTGATAATCCCCAGTGGAGGAAGGATAGCCTATTTATAAAATGGTGTTGGAAAAATGGAATCTCACCCTGCCAAAGGTTAAAACTAGACCCTTATCTGTCACCATGCACTAAGTTAAAATCCGAGTGGATTAAAGATCTCAATATTAAAACAGAAACACCAGACTTTCTGGAAGCTAAGTTAGGCAGAACTCTGGAAGACATTGGCATAGGAAAAGACTTTATGAACAAATCCTCAGTAGCATGGGAACTAGCAGAGAGAAACAACAACTGATATCTCATCATATTAAAAAGCTTTTGCACTGCAAAAGTAACCATCAACAGAACTAAAAGACAATCTACAATGTGGGAAAAAATTTTACCAGCTGCTCCTCAGACAAAGGACTATTATCTAGTAGATATAAAGAACTCAAAACAATCAGCCCCACCCAAATGCAAAGACCCAATCCAAAAATGGGCATCCAAAATGAACAGATGTTTCTCAGACAAAGAAGTAAAAGCAGCAAGTAAATACATGAAAAAATTTTCCACATCAGTAGTCATTCGAGAGATGCAGATGAAAACAGCACTGAGATTCCACCTCACCCCACAAAGAATGGCTGCTATCAAGAAATCACACAATAACAAATGTTGCTGGTGTTGTGGTGATAAAGGAACCCTTCTCCACTGTTGGTGGGAGTGCAGACTGGTGAAACCACTATGGAAGTCAATAGGGAGATACCTCAAAGTGCTAGGACTAGAGGTTCCATTTGACCCAGACATAGCTCTGCTGGGTATCTTCCCAAAAGTATTGAAAGAATCATATCACAGAGATATATGCTTATAGCAGCACAGTTTGTAATAGCTAAAACTTGGAAACAGCCCATTTGCCCATTTGTTGGAAACTGGATAAAGAAGATGTAGTTGTTCTATAAAATGGAATACTACTCATCCATAAAGTATGAGAAATTAGAGTCATTCATACGAAAATGGATATATATTGAGGATATACTCCTAAATGCAATAAATAAGTTACACATGTGTAAATACCGAATAGTTTCTCTGGTGTGAAAAACTATAATAGTACACAAGAGCCTAATGGGATAATTAACAATTTGAAATAGGAAGAAAAGGGCTAAAGGTTTTGGGAAAGTGGGAAGGGTAGGGGAAAGGGAATAAGGGAATAGAAGAAAATATGAGAAAATGAAAAAATGGAAATAAAGTTGTTGTAAGTGGTGAGGGTAGGAGGGAGTGAAGGGAGGGCAGTGGTATGGGGAAAAAATGAGAATCAAGACCTTTCATGTAAAAGTACAAGATCCCAATAATGAATGTAACTGTACTGTATACCTAAAATGTACCAATAAACTCAATAAAAAGAAAAAAATATATATATTAGTGTGTGTGTGTGTGTGTGTGTGTGTATGTGTATCACTAAGAATATTTGCTCATCATTGTAAGCACTCTAAATTCTCCTTACTCTTGTCTGGATTATCTTTAGTTATTATAACTTGGTATTTTAATAATTTTCAAATTTTGTAAATATATGTACTGTAACTGTTTTGATGTGCATATTTATCAATTCAAATACATTAGAAGTCCTTGTAATGAGTAAGATGCATCAGAAAAGTATAGATAATTTCAGATAATAAATTCTCAGTATTTTTGTTTGTCTTCCAACTTTCTCTGTGAATGTTTTTCTAATTAGTAGATTTTATAAAAGGTAACAGAAGACAAGATAATCTGGTACATTTTGGAAAACACTTGATATAATACCTCAATTTGTGTCCCAGTGCAAATGTTGATTTATTCACTTGCCGTAAAACCACCACTATTAACTTGCTCTATGGTTTCAGCCCATGTTCAAAGGAACTGAACTGATTTTTTTTTACAAATAGATCTTGCAAGATGATGAAGATGTTTGGATTACTGTTTACTTTTAAGCTGTAAATTATGGTAAAGTGCTTGATGCCGAATAAAGAGAACTGTAAGTTAACAAACAAGTAATAAAATTGATTTTTTTATGCATGGAAGAACTCTGTTTTTTTTTAATGAAAATGCATTGAGTTGCTAATTGCCAAAATGACAAATATCATATTTACTTTACTTTTAAATCTGTTTAAAGCACGCATTTCATATTGTGGACAGTTGACAGGCTTAGAAGTGGAGATGGAGAAGTACGAATATGATGATTTATATATCTTCCTGAGCATACAAGCAAGTGTGATAATTATGTTATTCAGCTTTCTGTTGCTGTGACAATATACCTGAAAAGAATGCTTTTAAAGGAGGAAAGTTTTATGTTGGCCCACAGTTTCAGTTTCAGTTTCAGTCCATGATCCCTTGGCCATATGGCTTTTAGATCTGTGATAAGGCAGAACATCATGAAAGGGAATGCTTGTCAGAGAAGTTGCTAACCTTGTGGTGGCCTAGAAGCCAAAAAGGGGAGAAAGTGTCTGAGGTTACAATATACAATTCAAAGGCATACCTCCAATAACATATTTTCTTCCTCTACACCACACCTAAGAAGGTTTCTACCACCTTTCAACAGTGGCACAGTCTGGGGACCATGCCTTCAACACATGAGGTTTGTGGGAACATTTAAGATCCAAATCTTGATACTTTTCTTTGCACATCATTATGTAAGACATAGTGCATGTCTTACCTAATTAAACATTTTTAATAACTTTGTAAGATAAGTATTATGCCTATTTAAAATATGGAAGAGCAAGGTTTGAACCTCAGAGAATTTGAGTTTAAAAAATGAGAATCAAGACTTGTCATGTAGAGGTACAAGATCCCAACAATGAATGTAACTGTACTGTATCCCTAAAATGTACCAATAAACTCAATTGAAGCTGAAAAAAAAGAAAACTGCACAGCTACTTATTTATAGAGTGAAAAGTAGAAAATGTATATTCCCAAGGTAGGCAAAAAATAGAGGATTTAATATCTAAACACTGATCACTCATTTTTTTAAGCACTACATGCTGCCAATAGTCATCAAATTGAGGTAGATTTTTTTATACAGTCCAAATAAAAAATTTCCCAGCAGAAGCTGGTACTAAACATAACTGTTGTTAATATATTTTTATTTCTTAGTAATCACTAATAAACTTATTTGCAACAATATATTTATATAATCCTTTATTTTATTTTCTTTTTCTTTTTTTTTTTGTTTTTTTTTGGTACCAGGGATCGAACTCGGGTCCTTGTGCTTGTGAGGCAGGCCACAGAACCGTTGAGCTAAATCCCCGGCCCAATTTATATAATCCATAGGCATGGCTCCACTACCAAGGAAACAAGTGATAAGTAATGGATTCAAGTAATTTTCTGAAAAAAATAGAAATATCCCTTTCAAAGCATGCCAACTTGGTAGGGCTAGAAGTTTGAAGCTACAATTTATGTAGTCCTCCACTCCAAAACCAAGGAACAGTGCATGCATGTATTAGTTGTGACAATATATGTGAAGATGGTTATAAATCTTTGACCATCTGGAGAGTAACAAAATGTTTTAAAGATTTTACTAACACAAGTCAAAGAATTCAGGGTCAGGTGAGTTGCTTTTGGTGCTTCCAGTTCTTTTTCTTTTTTTAATTGAGATTATTGGTACATTTTAGGTATACAGTACAGTTACATTCATTATTGGGATCTTATACCTTCACATAAGTCACACATGTGCTTCCAGTTCTAATGACAAGGAAAATGTGGCTCACAGGTTGTAATACAACCACTGAAGGCCAGTAAAGCACATGTGCATAATAGAGCATTGATCTCAGTGCTAATCTATTAATCTGCACTGAAAATAATACAGTTCACTTCCATACAGCATTTAATCCAAAGGTATTAAAGAAACAATCAAGGGTGGTATGCTTTTAATTGACTAAACTGTTTCTCAGGAGCAGCATGTTCACATTTTACCAAATTATAATTTGCAGACTTGTTATATGGTTTTTATTTGCTGATTATATTTATATTATACCCTCATATAGAATTTTCTCATCATTCTACTCTTAATATTAAGAAGTTTTATCTCTGAACTAAACATCAAATTATTTTCTTTTTTAATTTAATTTATTGGTACATTCTAGGAAGACACTACAGTTACATTCATTACTGGGATCTTGTACCTTTACATGACAGGTCTTCTCTCTCATTTTTTCCCCTTGTCCTTGCCCTCCCTTCACCCTCCCCTCCCCTTCCCCCCTTCAAACACTTTAATTCCATTTTTACATTTTCTCATATTTTTTTCCTTTTCCCTTATTCCCTTTCCCTATCCTTCTAACTGTCCCTACACCATTGGTCCTTTTCTTCCTTTTTGCTAATTATTTATGTTAATTATAGCAAAATCATACTTTCCCTATTAAAAGAGAAGAAAAACCTGTGAAATTGAATGCAAATATGCATGAAGGTAGTCAGGCAGTTTGTCAACTGAGCATAACTTAAATATATTATGCATTTATCCTCATTTCCAAAGGAACAGTAATATTTTTAAAAAATCAAAACTATAGAGTTTTAAAAGCAAACCAAATAATTAAAATTTTCAATTGATTTTGAAACCTATACAACTTTCAAACCTTTGCACATAAAGGTTTTTTTTCTAAGGCCATAGTGATGATAATGACAACAAAATGAAGCAAAAATATTTTACTGCTTCTGAACATCTTCATGTTATGAGAAATTGAACAATCAGAGCTGAAGCCCACATAATATAAAGCCTCTCAAAATGAAAAAGAACCACAAAATTCAGTAGCTTGGTCACTTTATGCCTGAGAATAAGCATAAACTCTGTTTCATGAAGATAAAATAACAGTAGCTATCAAGTGCAAGGTCCTGAGTTCGATCCCTGGTATGCCCCCCCAAAAAATAGCTAAAATTAGTTAGTGTCTCTAAGTGTCAAACAGTGTTTTACACAATGTATATATGTTAAATAATTGAATTCTTAACACTCTATGAAGAAAATGCTATTTTAAAAGTGAAGAAATTGATATACAGAGAGGTAAACTAATGTATGAAAGAGACCATGTCATGTATCTAGAAAACCACAATTCAAATCTGGAAAATTGACCCAAATCCTTCACATTTGACCAATATGATACATTGTCCACTATATAGCCAGACTGACAAATACTGTTTTCTATACCCACTATTTCATCAAATTAAGTCTGGAATTAAGACATACTCTTATAGTATATGATAGCTTTTGCTCCATATAAATGTAGTGGTTAAGGCTGAAGCCTATACAATCCTTCATTGTTGGTTTAGGTATGCATGTAATATTTTGCTGACATGTGAGTCAGTTCGCTGAGTGACTTGATTGACGTTCTTTTCTTCTTCCTAGTGAAATGTTACATCATTCATACTCCCACTTACGCTATATAACCTATATTCAATAGCTTCACTAGAAAATATAATGGTCTATGGATCACTAACTTCCTCTCTGCCATCCAAAGCCTTCCTGAACCACACAAAAAAATCACATAGTATGTCAAAGATATAAGTATAATCCATTTATTTTCATTATGCACATTAGTATGGACTGTAAAAATCATGATCCCATTTAAGCAACCCTAATAAAAGGACATATTATGTCATATGTATTTTGTCTGAATTATTTATATGTTTATATGAAGTCCAAAAATGGTATATGTTTCATTGTTTCAGCAGTTTTTTTCCTATCATATTCAATTTGCCCCAGGTTTTGAATTGCTCTTGAGATAACGATCTAAAATTTTAATATGACCTATACTGACCTCCACAATTTGGTCTCTACCTCTATCTAATCTCATATATCCTAGTACTGTGTCTAAATCTCTACATATTACCAATTTTCTCTGCCTAGAACATTAATTTCACATCCTTCTCACTTTCATGGAGTAATGCATTTCCTCTCCCATTCTTATCTGGCTCAAATATTACTTCTTTGGTGAAATATTTACAGATTTCTTTAAGATAGATCCCATTTTATGTTCTCATTAAATCATGAAAGTCTCATAGCACTTTTCAGTTTATGGTCACTTTATTATTGCTCTCCCCAAGAGATTTGAAATAAATGAAAGCAGAGGCCACTTCTGTTTGATTAAGCTCTGCTCTCTTAGTGAAGAATGGAGTTGGGGCCACTGGACAAAAATGCATTGACTACTGAATGAATGAATGAACATTATGATCACGATGTTTCCATGTTCTCACTCCAACCTGACATTTAATACCCCATTCCAGGGACAAGGAAGAGAGTTTTAATTTGACTTAAAATTTTAAGGAATTCAACCCACGGTCAGCTAGTTCCAAGGCAGAAATATTGTGGTGGAAGAGCATGGATGGTGAAAGCTGCTTAGCTCATGGGGGCCAGAAAGCACAGTAGGGAAAGAATGCCAGAAAGGAAGAAGAAATGGACCAGTTATAGATCCCGAGGACATAATTCTAAGACACACTCAAACATACCTGGAAGTGTGTTCCACCAATCTCTCAGGTGAATGCTAAATCCATCAAGATCATGCTCCAACCTAATTAACACATGTAGTATATTCTATTATGCTTGGATTTTTCTTCCTTTTGTGCCCCATCTCTTATACAACAGGCAGTATAGTACATTGATTATAGTTTGTAGAGACAATTCTGGTTCTCCTACTTAACAGCTCCATGAGCTTGCCTAAGTCACTTAAGCTATTTGTGTTCCTATTTTTTGAAATGGTACAACAATATTATGTGTCTCATTCTTGGGATAGTTGTGAGCACAAAATAAGATGATATTTTAAAAATTCTTAACAGAGTATGTGGTGCATGATAAGTGCTGAACAAATGATAGATACTGTTTTTACTATTAAGTGTTTCACAGGTGTTTTGTATGTACATGGTCAGGAGTGACTCAGACAACCAACCCCTCTTACTCCATTAAGATATACCAGTAACACTGCTATGATACACTTAAGAAGATGCACGGCCCCAAATGCAAACATTGGTGATTAGGAATGAGACAAGGTACAAATATGCTGATTGCTAAATTCCTAACCATCCCATAACATAAAAACATTAATTCTATATAATACAGCATGGGAAGATTTTCATTAAAATTCGTGGTCAAGGGCTGGGGATTTAGCTCAGTGGTTCTGGAGCCTGCCTCGAAAGCACAAGGACCTGAGTTTGATCCCCAGTACCACACACACACACAAACGATGTAGATAAATATAATTATTTCAGCTTCAGTGAATGGACATACTACTATCTTCTTCAAAAAATTGCTATAAGTATGACACAGCATATGTAAATCCTCTAATACAGTGCTCAGCACCTGGTAGCACTCAGATATGGTCCTCTTTTCATCACTTCACAGATAGCTATATTCAGACTATGAATAAATTTCCTTCCAGCTTTCTAGAAGCAAGAATTATTGTGTAAGAAGCAAACATTATCTTTTTCCCTCCTTACCAATATATGTAATTTCCATGAACAAAAACATCCTTGAAGTAGAAACCGGTATATCAGTGAGAAATTTTTCTACCAACAAAAGAAGTAAGAAAATCATAACTCAAGGTCATCACTAAGGCTGAACAACTGCACGTACAAAGCTACTTGTGAATTGAAGACATCTCTTAATCCAACTGCTATCAATTCCCAATCTTGCTAAGCCTTTCACTTGGAGGCTAAGCAAAAAGAATAATAAGAATATAACTTTGGTTTCCTTTCAAACAGTAAAGAACACGGCAGTAGCCTAAAAGAAGAAAACCATTCTTTCACTCTATGAAAGGACATTAAAAAGAGACTTTCATACTATGATGGACAAAATGTCAAATAAAATTAAATTGAACTTTAGAATGCAACTGAAAGGAAAACTTTTCATTGAAAGTACTCTATATCCCTGTAGCTATCAGAAAGAATTTTTCTATGACCATTGTTAATAATCTGAATCAAAAGAAAAAAGCAATTTGAAAGTACATTGAATGTGAATATTTGTGTCTGTCTTTCTGTCTGCTTTAAATTTCAGTACAAGTTAACATTATTTTCTAGAGAGAAAAAGCTTTTATGTTTTACAAAGGAAATCTTTAAAAATGTGAAAAGTGAAATATCTTTATGATACAGAATGTTACCTTTTTATCTCAAAATAGCAAAATAAATATTTTGTCTGTTATAACTAATATTTAGAGTTTTTCTTCCTTCTGGCAAAATAGTTTTTAAATAATAAATGCCTGGAAGTTAATGGCCACCTTGCTTAGTACCTCTTGTAATTGAAGAGGCCAAGGGTAACTTGTATTAATTTAATGATGTTTCAAAATTTTTTGTATTAAAATATTTATGCAAGTTTTTCTATTATTTTCCAATACAATACTGACATTTACAATTCTAGAACCAAAGAATAAAGTAGCTTCTAACAATTTCATATTCTTCTGTGAGTATATCATACTTACCTTTAAATACAGATTCACCCTGCTACCAGGAAGTAATTACAAAAATGAAATATTTTACAAGAGTGGATTTAGACACTTCAGAAACCTGCAGAAAGAAATCACTCATTTTCAGGGAAAATTATCCAGACTCACCAATATGAGTGGTGATGGAGATGTAGGTTCCTAGGCTCAAGTAAAGCCAAGTTTATGATGGCATCACATCACATTTTGCAACATATGTTTTAATTCCAAAAATATTTAGAAGGTTGTTTTCACGTAATACAAAGAGATATTGAGAGTAGCTTCCAAATATGCCATCACTCTTCAAAAATCATGTTATGATTTCCTGTCACTTTTTTTCCAGTACTGAGTGTTAAACCCAGAGATACATCAACTGAGATACATAACCAGAACTATTGAAAATCTATTTTGAGAGGATCTCCTTAAATTACTAAGTTGCCTAGAATGGGGTTGAACTTGCAGCACTCCTGCCTTAGGTTCTCAAAGTGCTGGGATTATAGGTATGCATCACCATGCCTATTTATTGCTCTGAAAATAAGGCCCAAACATGCCCCTATGTTACCTGTCCACAAGATCCTTCTCAAATTTTATATATTACCATTCTTTTGTGGCCTCACTCTCCTTATCACACTGTCCTGTTTCAGGAACATATCAAATGGGTTTCAGCCTCAGAACCTTCCTGCTTGCTGTTTTATTTGACTGGAATACTATTCCCACTCTTCAACGCTCAAAGCTTACGTCAAATATCACCTTTTCCAAGAAGCTGTCAAGTAGCTAAATTTCTTGCCTCTCAGGGTGATCCTTCAATTTACCACCCTCCAACATATCTGATTGTTTCAATCTATGTCAATAGAAAAGTAAATTGTTGTATAGAGAAAAATGTAGATTTAATAAATATATACTACTCTACAGTGTTGCTTAAATTAGAAAATTAAATGACCTGAAGAAAAAAATTAAGATAATTTTGTGTAAATTTAGTCACTATATTAACTATATAGTTTAACATAATTATGCTGCAAAATTTTACAGCATCTTACAGCTAGGAAAATATGTTTACAGGAACAAAAACTACTGCACATATGCTGTTTGTATTCCAGGCTCTCTCATTGGTCAATAAAGTGATTGAACACAGTAGTGTCTCTAATCATGTGACCATTATACACAAATTCCACTGAGTGACTTAAGCAGTGGTCACGTACATGAGAACGATTAAATACAGTTCATATGTTTATCAGTCATGTAGCTGGAGATGCTACTGATTTAAGATACACATAGAAAAACTTAGTTTAACATCAAATATAGAAAGAACCATTATGATATGGAATAAATTATGATAATATTTAACTGATGTGAGTTAAGAAATACTATTTACCACATTAGTAATAATATTTTTATAGAATTGTTTACAAAACCTTACAAATGTGGTAAAGAGTGCATTTAGTAAAAAATGAGATAAAAATTTAAGAGCATAATAAACTGCAGATATAATATTCATTTTTCAAGGTACTTGAATCTTCATCATCATGTTAAAACTGAGTAAATTTTACAATATAGTTTTCCTTTTGGTTAATAGTGCCACTCAAAAAAATGTGCCATCCTGGAGGAACTCTCCCTCTATCCCCCTCAGGCCAATGGTCACCAAATATCCTATCTAAAATAATATCAATTTCTATCCACAACACCAGCATTCCCGGTTCTATTACATTATTTTGTTTTCTTCCTATCAGAATATGTGCAATAAAGAAATACCTCCTGGAGAAATTATTAAAATGTCTCCACTTCCAAGTTACTACACAGAGTTCTGAAACTAATGCAAATTTTATATCAAGATAATAAAAAACAAAGGCCTGTCAATAATTTGTAAATACCCACATTTCTGAATATATTGTATCACAAAGGAAAAAACCTGGATCACTAGTTTATTGCTGGTATTGCCTTTTTAACTTTCATCCAATAAATATGATTGCCAAAACCTCAGTTTGTTATGATTTCTACAAAAGGACTATCTTCTTTTAGGAGTAAGAAATAGAGGAAATGTGAAGTCAAGCATCCTCTATTGAGAAGCACTTTAACCAAAAGTTAACTCTATTTACTACATACGTGTCAAATTATACTGAATGGCTAAGTGATATAGGGAAAATGACAATTCCCTTTTAGCCAAAAATACCACCTGAAAAATGTGCCTTCATTTTGGCACTAAATAACTGGGCAAACTTGGAGAAATCACTTGAAAGTTTTAAGTGTTATGTAGAAATGAGTGTTTCTATCTTGTCTAACTCATTGGCCTATTGTGAATTACAAATTGAATAATGCTTATGAGAAGTTACATTATGCTGTTAAGCTCCATGGAAGTGTAAAATGTGATTTTTACTAAAATAACATACTTTCTCAAAAGGAGAATCAGAATGTTTATTCAAAATTTAAATATTTCTAGAAAACAAGTCTCTTGCTTAACTCTTAAAATCCAAACTCAGTCAAGATTGAACCTTGTCACATTTTTTAGAGTATTTCCAAATTCCCAAGGTTATATAAGAGAATACTATTGAAATAAGAAGAACTAGTTGGAACTGCTTTCTCTTGCATTTACCAGACCACAAATTTACCCGCTAACATTACAATGGATTCACTGTGCTAAGAGGCAGGACTGAAAATGAAGAATACCCATAACTGAATAGAGCCAATTTTATAATAAGGTATACATAGTGTGCTTGAGGAAGTAATGTGGGCTCTAAATATTCCTTCACAAGACTATCGTACTGCCTTAAATTTCATCAAGAAGCACTTTTCATATGTGCTAGTGTATTCTAACTTGGCTGTGACTATTATTTTCTTCTTTGCAGAGAACAACCCCTTAACTTATTAACACTAACATAAAGATTAATTTGTCTGATTAATCTAGTCCTAGTCAATATCACTTAGTAAAAATTTTCTAGTGTATCTCTAAGGAAAAAAGCAACAGAAGTTTTGCTAAACTGCCCTTGGGAAAAAGAGGTCAGGGGCATGATGTTTTATTTTGAACAGAAGAGGCTTTAAAATGGGTCCCACATACCTAATCTACAATAAAGACGGTATCTGAAATAAACCTAGAAAATTATTATGACCATACAACCAGCATGTAAAAATTAAAAAATAACAGTGTTGTTACTGAAACTACCCGGTAGCTGCATTTAAATTGAACCAGAAGCTAATTAAAGCCTAAATTGTTTTTTGGGAAAACTTTGCTTGTCAGGCTTTGATTCTATTTACAAACAGCTATCTTTTCAATTATCTTAACAATATCATCATTAAAAACAAACAAAAATTCTTGTCCTTTAGAATTACAATTATCTTTGTCTTTTACTAAAGAAAGTATCCTCCATAATGTTTATTTCCATAAATTCTGGGTAATTTTGACTTAAAGCAGAAAGCTTACAGCAGAAGTTCAATTGATCCAATTCCCCTTAACTTTTAGAAATATGAGCTGACCATGATTCGTTTATAAATAATCTTATTCTATTTTTATACTAGTTGATGTTTTATTGAAAATATTCTTATTGATCATTTTTGCCTATCTTTTAAGTGAAATTATTTTATGTATAACCTAATAGCAATACGGTCTAGTTTTTATTAAGGGACTAGTGAGGATATAATTTACCTAATATTCTTGATTTTCTGGAAAGAATATTATAAAGACCAAAGGTCTTGCTCAGGATTTGTTATAAAAAATTGGTATAGCACTATAAAGCCTCCATATGTAATTACATTTTGTTGATTTTTTGTCATGATTTCCAGCCATAAACTGTCATTGTTTGTTTTTGGCTTAGCTTTTACAGAAACTCAAGTGATGCATATAGATGATTATAAACCAAATTATCATGAAACAAATAAAAAGCATATTAATATTGAATAATATTTCTCTGAGGATTTTCTTTAATACTAATGAAATGTGTGGGGGAAAGCAATATAAAAACTTAGAGTAGGTTATCTTAGGAAAGAGAGACATCTGTGTGTCCAGACAGTAGTCAAATATAGTTTACATAGAAAGCTCATTTCTAGACTCCAGTAACATGTAGCTGACTAATATATAACAATTTTGAAATAGCAAAGAGATCTTCCACAGGAGTGACATTGTCTCACATTGTCATATTTTTTGTAGAAATTCCAATTCTTATAGTTTTTTACTGACGTCAGAATAAACATATGACTAAGTTCTTTCTAATTTGAGTAATTTAAACAGTAGATCCCCAAAGACTATCAGACACAAATTTTAAAAAATAATTTATATTTATAAATGTTCTATTTTATGAACAAATGAAACTCAGAAAAAAGTAATCAGAGTACTATAGGACAACTAATGCCCTGTTTCTCAAAATCCTTTAGAAAATGAGGTAGATTCATCAATTAACAGTTCAAAGTCTGTTTTTTTATGTTACTTTTTTTTCTTCTTTTTCTTTTTATCTACTTCCAGCTTAAACTCAACTTCTTCAGCTGAAAGGGCTCCAAGATGCTCATTCTTTTCTTTCTTACCCTTTTCCTTTATGGTAGCCGCATCAATATTACTTTCAGTAGAAGCTTCCTTAGGTTTTGCAACTGGCTTTTCTTTAGGGTAAATAAACACTTTATTTCTTTCCTCTTGTCTTTTACTGAGAGCTTCTGCTTGTTTAGCCTTTATTGCTTCCATATTCTGTAGTTTCTTCTAATTTTTCTTCAAAAAGTATTCACCACTAGCCAATTCTCTGTCAATCTGACTTCCTGGCTGTAGTGGTGGAAATGGTGAATGCTCTTTCTTAACAGTTTTCTTATTTGGTTCTTTGCATTTATTCACATATTTGTACTTGAGCTGTAGCAAAACTCTTTCCCAACTCTGTCGTAGTAATTCAGAATCTTTTTGTCAACTTTCATTTAATCATTAAGGTTTCATATTATAAATTTGATGAATATTTTTAATGGTATCTAGAACTATATTTTGAACCTCTTTTAAGCCACTGAAAGGTTCAATGGCTGAAACTGTATTTGCCCGAACCATAACGTAACAACAGTTTGTTAGGAATTCCAATGCCTTCAAAGTAGATCCTTTGAGACCAGTAAGTCATTATCTTCTTTTTATGAATCTTTCTTTATTTCTTACTAAAGAACCTATTTTAATGATGTTACATATGACATCATACTGAAGAATTTGTACTGCCTGTTCAAATGAAACACTTCTTGCTAATAGTTTTATTAGATCTCTAACCCTGATGATGATGTATGAATCTTCTTTGTCGTAAACTCATGCTGTGCTCAATTAGGTCCAAGTTTGCATTAATGTGATGTGCATTCAAGGCCTTCTGAGCCAAAGGCCACCACTTTTCCAAGTAAATCTCTCCATTTAGGGAACAAAGTTCCAAAACTGCTCTCGTCCAGAAGTGCTCTGGGATTGTTCTCTTTAGAAAAAGCTGGTTCCTTCTAACCATCAGGAACAGTGAGGAGTTTTGATTTATCATGGTCTTCTGGTTTCAGTCTCTGGCTGTAAAATTCATTTTTCTCAGCATCTAGAGAGGGCTTGTTCAGTGAGGACACCATTTTCAAACTATAAGTAGTGTTTGGTACACAGACATCTCCAGCAGGAAACTCTAAAATTTCCCAGTGGGTGTGAGAGGCCATTCTATTCGTTCTTCCTCATATGGTGATGGATGCAAAGCAAAAAGTTCCTTGTGACGATTTGGTTTCCTTTAATCATTCTGATAATCTATTTCTTTATTTGGAGTTTGATCAAGTAAGTTAGAAAGCAATGTATTAGAAAATGGGGTTTTCAAGTCAAAGATGCTGCAGGCCCAGCTTTCCCTTGGAATATTATCTATTGATATTGAATGTCTTTTGAGATCATCTTGCTCATCGTGGTAGTTGTTGCCATCTGGAGCTTCATCAGATTCGAAGACTTGCTTTGGCAAACCTTTTTGCCTTTCTTCTGCTTACCTAATATATTGGGATTAAATCCTTTTCCCAGTGTATGATATTTTCTGATCACAACTGCCTGGTCTTCTGTATAACTTCTTATACATTCTGTAAGTGGGTCCATTCACTTTCCTCAGGCACACCTGAAAGGAGGGTTCTTCATTCCCTAGGACTATAGACAACTCAATATCATCTGGAGGAAATTCGGTGTAATTCTTCAAAGGCACAGAATCCACAGCTAAAGGATGAGTAATGAGGTCGTGATGAGGTAATCTTCCAAATCCACGGGATCCACTGCTTCAGTAAGGGATTCTGTGGTGCGATGGGAGATACTTCCAAAAATGTTGAGGTTTTTGAGCAGTTGTAGAGAACCACTGTATTGTCCAGAGATCTGCTTCCTAACTTCAACTGCCACAGTTCTAGTTCTGCTGAACTTCTGGGTGAAGGCATGGTGCTTGGTAAAGTCAAGGCACAGCTCCTCGCGCTCCATCTCAGGGTTCCTTTATCCCTCCTTTTATCCTCCATATGTGTCATTATGCTTACCCACCTACCCTGCGTGGGCCTCAGGACCTCAGGGCTAGGCCAGAGTGGGCCCTGCCACTGTAAATCTCCACATTGTCATATTTTATTTTAGTGCCCAAACTTTGTACCCTTACACTTTGCATTTCCTTGGTCACCACAAATTCATTGTATTTACTAGTTTATTAGTTATGTACTTATATACAATTACCAAAAGTCATCATACTGTGCATTTAAAATTGACTATTACTGTAATTAAATAACTAAGCAAGAGTAAATACCAAAACAAAAATTAAAAGTAGCGTCCCGTGTGTTTGCCCCTATTAAAGATGAAGGGAGCAGAGGCATAAACCTCTTATTATAAGGAATGTGTAGAATTCCTATAGTCCGTCTCTCTTCCTAACATCAAGGCTTTTCAGTGAAGTTATATTTTACTTATTTGAATAAAATCAATTTCTTAAAATGATGATTCCTGTAAATGCATGGGCCTCTCTGAATTTATATCATGTAAATTTACTTAACAAAATGAAAAAAGGTGTTTACAATTTATGGGAAAGAAGGCGAGTCAATTTGATGGTTCAACACAAAACTGAAGCAATTCCAAAAAGTAATTGAACTAAGTCATTACACTAAATATTTGGTTATTTCACCTGATAAAGCAAATGAAATTCACTTGACATTAAGTCCACAAGATAACAGCTTCTTGACTATTAACAGACCATCACGCAAAAATGCCATGAAAAGGAGTTATTTCTAGATGCAGTCCATCCAAATAATCTTAGGATATCTATGAAATAATTCCTTTTCATGTGCATCCTTTTTTGATAGTTCATTAATAGTCAAGTTAAGTTGCCACCTTACACAAGAGAGAATGGCATTCATCAAGGAATGAAAAAATAACACATTTTGGCTTGGGTATGGTGAAAAACGAACCCTTCTACATTGTTAGTGGAAATATAAACTAGTGCAGCCATTATGGGAATCAGTATAGAACTTTCTCAAAGAACTAAAATTAGAAATTCCATATGATCCAGTTATCTCCCTCCTAGCTATTTTCCCCAAAGATCTACCTATGGTAGATTAACTAGTAGTCAGCTTGGAATACCCAACTGAACTGATCAGAGCAGTTCTGGGCATGGAAGACCCAAGTGAGGATTGTTGCCAATGTCATAAAAAAGAACTGGAGAGGAAGATCATTTACTATTGATTTTCTTGGAGAAACTCATGATGTCAATTCAGATGTTCTCAAAGTCAGAGGGTCTCACCTCCTGTCACTGGGAATGGCTGCTGTTTTTATCAGGGGAGATCTGATCTTCACCTTTAGTGTTGCTACCAGGCTACAGTGTAGATCCCTCAGCCTGATAGCATGAATCTTTCATCCCACTGGCACAGTAGCTTCCAACACTGGTTTTTGAGCCCTCACAGTGCAGATCCTCTAAAAGGACTTGCTTGAGACAATGCTGTGGCACTACACCTTTACCTTGACTTTTGCAGGACATTGCCATGGGACCCAGGCCATCAGTTGGATTCACTGAGTCTCCAGTAGGTGGACAGGTCTATTCATCTCCTCTGCATTTGACATTTTTGGTGAAGATTATAAAATAATCATATAAATTATGTGTCCTGTATTAAATCTATTCCCTTGCAAACCCTGAGTATAGCAATCATACTATAGCAACAAATGAATAACGATGTTTATAGCAATGTTTATAGCAGCACAATTAATTAAAATTAAATTTGGGAAGTAGCCTGTATACTCATTGACAGATGATTGAATAAAAAATATGACATTTGTAAAATGCAATACATCTTGGCTAAAAAGAATAAATTTGAGACACTTGGAGAAAACTGTATTCACCTAAAATATAATGTTGTGTGAAATAATTCAGACACAGATGCTTACATACTGTATGGTACCTCTCATTTGAGGTAAAACTGTGGGAAATTATAAAGGGAATTATATGAAGGGAATTATAGCTGATAGAAAATGCTTTGTAAAACATCACTGGCAGAGAAAAATATGTGTCCCTAGTTCTCTCAGTAACTATTGTTCAAACTCAGAGACCCCGTGACCTGATGACTCCACAGATAGTGAGGAAGAAATGGTTTCACAGATGGCTGAGTTGATTGAGGTAAATCAGTGGCCACTGTCAATAATGATGCCATCCTGCTTTCTCAGTACTATCTGATAAGGATAGGGTCTTCAGTGTACTCTTTGATGTGTGACTTGGCAAACAGAGGCCGAGACATGCAAAAATGCCAATGGTGTTTCTCTAGGAGTTAAAACGTAAACTAAGGATCACAAGTTTAGTGATGATAGACTGCCTGTCTAGAAAAGTATAAAACCTGATTTCACAGATAAAGGATTGTCGAGCAGCATAGAAAAAGGAATAAAATGCTGTTCATTCCCTAGGCTGTCTCCTTTTCTGTCTTTAAAAGGGAGTGCTCTCGGGGGTCTCTGGTCGCCCTCAAGAGAGATCAATGACAGAACACTACCCAAAAAATTGCACAATAAAGGATAGATAGAAAGCAGCAAAGGGATAGATCTCTTGCAAATGAGAAGTGGTCTTAGAGAATGTGGGTGTGAGGAGAGGGGTAGGGAAAGGGAAAATAAGTAGAATAAAGGTATGCTTTTACAGAGGGCCAGGGATTTAGCTCCGTTGTGCCACTGCCTGCCTCACAAGCACAAGGTCCCAAGGTCGATCACCAGTACCAAAAAAAGAAAAAGAAAGAAAGAAATTATAATGAGTTGAAAGTCTGTACTATTAAAGCAAGTTATCCGGGTGTGGTGGTGCACACCTGTAACCCCAGCACTCGGGAGGCTGAGGCAGGTGGATTACTGTGAGTCCGAGACCAGCCTGGTCTACATAGTGAGTTCCAGGTCAGTCTCAACTACTTAGTGAGACCCTGTCTCAAAAACCAAAAAAAAAAAAAGCAAGTTAAAAAACCTCAATGAATGCAGATATTACACATCATAGACATGATATAAGTTTAATATTATGAACAAAAACAAAAATGGAGAAAAAGAATTGATTGGAGGAAAGATGGAGGTTGGAGGGCAGGGGAGGGAATATAAAAAAAAAAAAGAAATAAGCTCTATTTTGTACATGTACCTACTGCCCAATAAGATTGCAAACTGCATTGCTGCAAATATGTACTAATGAAAAGATTTTTTTTAACTAATGAGTTTCTTGAAAAGCAATGTTTGAAGACTAGCATCTTTTAAAAAAAGATTTATGATAATCTAATTAGAGTATCCCCAAAAGGTGCAATAGGAATGCCTGGGGCAATTCCTATAATCTGTTCTTTGATATTCACAGTACTAACCCTGCTATAGATTAGTAGAAGTCAAAGCTGCTTTAACAATAAGGAAATATTATTCAAAAGGAAACAATGTGTCATCAAGCCTTAATATTACTGGGTTCTGGTAGTCTCCACTCAGAGGTGTTTTCAAGATCCTTTCTCCCTCAAACCCTTGAACAAAACAATCATAAACCATGGTAAAGTTTCACATGTATTAGAAGTAGGAATAATAAGAAAAAAGAAAGTTGAGAAACAACAGGCTCTACAGAAAGAGTTTGGACCTAGTAAAAGGGGACGAAAAGGAAGTAAATAGGACACATGTGTAAATACTGAATAGTTTCTCTGGTGTGAAAAACTGAAAGTGTAAATAGGGATCAAAATGTATTCTAGATAATATGAAATAGGAAAAAAGGTGAAAAGGGGAAGGAGAAGTGGGAGGGGTTGGGGAAGGAAAGAAGGGAATGAAATTAATCTGAGAAATTGAAAAAATGGAAACAGAGTCTTTCTTAACTAAGAAGGGTGGAGGGATTGAAAGGAGCATAGGAGAATGTGGAAAAATAAGAATCAAGATACATTGTATAAAGGTACAAATCTCCAATGATTAATGTCATTATATTGTATACCTAAAACATATCAATAAAATTAATTTTTAGAAAAAATTTGTAAAGGGGAGAAAAAGGAAGAAAAATATTTAAACAAAAATAAACATACAACACAGGGCAAGCTATTGTGTAGAGGCACAATAGCAAGTGCTTAGTTGAAAATGTCTCTTTTTCATGCTTCTCATACTTATATCATACCCAGGTCATCCTATTATTATAGACACCTTAGTTAGGTCAAAATAATATAGGTAGGCAGATAGGCTAGATCCTTGGTAAAGTCAGGACAAAGGTGAAACACACCACATCTGCAACTGGAGACATATCTGTTGGAGGCCAAGTTTCAAGATAAAGATGAACAGACCTTTATATTTCCTCAAAAGAAAAACACTGGGTCTAAAGAAGTCTAGATAGATATTTACCACCCGGGTGGGTGACCAGAAACCTCTGGACCTCTTAGAAGAAGTATTCATTCTTTCCTTCCATGCTTGTTATATGACTTGTTTCATACCTGGACCATTATTACTTAAGTGACTGTGTTGATTACTTTTCTCTCATCGCTGAGTGAAAAATACCCCTGACATCCAAAGTTAAAGGGGAAAGGTTTTATTTAGCCCGCAGTTTCTAGAGGTTTTTAGTCCATACTTGGCTGGATCCAAGGCAGGTTTACAAACAGGCATTGAAGAAGAGAAACAGTTCATGGTGCCCACAAGTTAGCAAAAGCAACTAAAGAGCTAAAGTTTTGTTTTGTTCCCTTTACCTTATTCAGACATCTGGGATTAAGGTGGTGCCAAATCAGTCACTCATGTATAGTGGTTTGATAATCATGCACCCTTAATCCCAGCATCACACACTCTAGATTCACCTACTTTATAAAAGAACTAACCAATGACTGCATGAGGCTTTGGGGAGACATGAAGACACAAGCCATAACTGTGACTACACTTTTAACATTATTGATTGATCACAGCTGTGGCCCACATTGCACCCACATGGATTTTGTTTTATAAATCTCCTCTATAAAGTGGAGTCCCTGGTCTACCCAAGCAGGTCCCCTCCTGCTTCTCAGGAGCTATCCTATCAAAAAATGTCTTCCTACTCTTAACCTCTAGGGTTTCTAGAATTCATTCTTTGATTTTTAAAGAATATGAGCTGGGCGTATCAGACAGCTAACATGTTGAGATATATAATATTTGGTAATTCATCTCCAGTATTATTTCCTGTACCATTATCAGAAGCAATGGAGCTAAATCCAAAGCTCTCCTTCCTTCTTAAAGGATATTTTTTATCTACATAGTTCCTGGACTTTTGTAGGATTCTCTTTCTTTCATCTGAGATACTACTGTAAGGGGCCAAAATGAATTGGACATTTCACTATGATAAGTCAAAAGCAAGTTTGAAACTTTTCTGCAAACTTACTAGTGTCCTCTGGTATGTAGTCTAGACATTCTTTGCATTGTTGGACATCTGTAACTGGAAATGTACCTAAATTCAAGCAGTTCTTTACACACCTGAGACTCTCTTTGGGGCAGGACAAGTTGTGAATTAGAGGAGTAAACCGAACCACTTTGGGTTTATCCTATGAGACTTAAAGCTCTCTGTGTCCACCCAGTAGAACTTGAGGCTGTCTGAGAAGTATGTTGAGGGGTCTGAGGAAATCTGGGTTTGTTTGTGGCAATATGCTCTAGTGGAGTTTCTGAATCACATGAGGGAACTGAAATTGATTTACTTGCCTGAAGACTATAAGGAAGAGATCAAAGATACTTCCCAGCACGGTTGTCTTCATTAAACAGACGAGAGAGACCCATATCCCCCAGAAAGACAGTTGGGAATTCTGATGAGAAATAATTAGCAGAATCTCTCTCTTCCTCAGGGGGAACTCTAAATACCATAGTTTCTGGACATTTCCTGAAATAAAGTATCACAAATGCCTGAAAATCTGGGATTTCATTCTACCTTCTATGTTTTAAGCAGAAATGGTTTAACTGATAAATAGTCTCATAATTTAAACTGCTACCCCATACCCATCTCTTGCCATTATATAGAACCCAAACTGTATTTCAATAGTGGATAAGATGCTCCATTTTTAAGTTCACAGGATTGAACCTTTCCAATTAATCAAAGGTATGACCTACTGGTGAAGTTTTTGGACTGTGGGGCATTGGTCTTGAGATTTCTCATGGATCAGATTGGGCCTTATATAGAGAGAAGCAGGTCTTAGCGCCTTAGTATTGTATCCCATACAGAAGAGATACTATTTGATCCCACATTGTGTCCATAGCGTAACTCAAGTATTTTTCTAAATAAACATCACTTACTGAACATAGAATGAGGTTGGTATGTTTCATAGATGTAAGCAAACAAGATGGATTTTCCCTATTTGGGCCCACTAACTCAATAAGGAAAAGGATGTTGAATAACTTGATGGCTTTACTAAGCCCTTTGAAAGTCCCATGAGGTCAGGTAAAATACTCTCCCCACTGAGAGATTCCTTTAGCCACTGCTAAGCTACTTGATGGTTGTGCTTAAACAGTTGGGGGCCACTTGGGATGTGCTACTCCTCATACTTACATTATAGCAAAAATTCTGGTGCTTTGTTTAAGGCAATAGAGAATGAAAGCTTTTAAAAATACTGAAAAAGTTGTAAAAACTGATGGCTCTACTATTGTGTACAGTGGTACCTCAAGTCACAAACACTTTCCTTTGCAAACAATTTGTTTCACAAACAGAAGCATTTGATAAAATAATACTTTTGTTGGAAAGCTCTGAATGGGGTAGCAAACATGACCATGCCATTTTTATCATGCAAACAAAAATGTGACCATCTTTTCAAGAATCATAGAACAAATTAATTTCACAAATTGAGGTACTACTGTACACTTCAGTTAAGCTTTGCTAGCTGTTATTTTTTTCTGCTTAGGCCTTTGTGCATAGATACAAAATTCCTAAATTTTGCTAGAAAAAAACCAAGAAAATGATCTAACCCAATGTAAAAGGAAAGAGGGAGTAAGCCCACATGTTTACAATCAGAGGCTTATTTCATACCTACAAGTGTGAGATTCCCCAGGACTGTAAAGCCAGTTGAAAAAAAGAACAAAAGGGAAAAAAATGATAAACAAAATGGCCACAGTTGAACCAAAATGGCATTCAGCCACCTCAGAAGACAATATGTTGTCTGGGTTATGATAAGCTAAGATGGCACCTGGCATCCCAGCCTAAGATAGCACCCTGAGGGGGAAACATGGTCATGTAAGGAAAAAGTGAATATGGGATTTGGAGCTGAAAACAAAACAAAAAACTGGTACAGGCAGAGGCCAGGGCAATTTTCCAAGATCAGCAAAATCCCAAAACATAGCAAAATACCATGGAAAACAGAAATGTGTGGATGAAAAGGGCATATAACAGATTCAGTGGCTGCTTAATTTGGACAAGCTGACTGACTATAAGCAGGTCACACATTCCCTTACCTGTCCCAAATGGCAGGAAGAGCAGAAAACAGTTTCCTGTACTCTGAGAAAAATCAGCCTAGGGAAGAAAGAGAGGGAAGGAAACACATATTCCTAATTGGTTTTATCTGGTCTCCTGGCTGGCTAAGCGAAATTGTGTTACAGGTTCTAGAGTGCTGACGTCTTCAATTAGAGATGATTTCTAGTTCTTCTCTGTTCCAAAGAATTTAAAACAACATAAGTGGTGGCAACATTTCACATGTCTTAGAGGTAGAAATATCTAAAAGGGGTTGGGGAAAATTGAGCTCTGCAGAGTCAGTTGGGTCCTGGTAAAAAAAAAAAGAAGGAAAGAGACTAAAAAAAAACAACAAAAAAAAACAAATAAACCCCAGATTACTGGGTGAGCTCTTGTGTGGAGGCACAAAAGCAAGAGTTTAAAAGCGCTTGTCTCCTTTTCATGTTTCCCATGCTTCCACCACACCCAGGTCATCCTATCAGAGAAACCTGCTCAAGTTCTCATGAGAAGTCAGCACACAGGATTCTGAGAACTCTTCTGTGTATGTGTTCCAGGATCTCCTCAGCTTCCTTTCCCAGGTCGGTTTTAGTCACACCCTAATTTTCTAGCACATTACTACTGAAACAGACCTCCCGGGGCAGTTTAAATACATCAATAGAAAAAGGGCAAAATCTGAAATACACTGGCGAGAAAAGATTTGAGGCATTTGCTGAAATGATCCTTCCTTTGTTGTAGCAGGATTGTAATCAGGGAAGCTTTTTGTGAAAATGCTGACCTTGGTACGACCATGGTAAGTGTTTCAAATCAGACAACCTCTGTCTATCCTTCCCAGAAAAAAGATATGTTTAAGTTTTCATCCTCAGGCAGCTCCTTCCTATTAAAAAACAAATACAACATAAGCCAAATTATGCAGTATTGAATAAACACTTCATCCTTGACTTCAGCAGCAATTTTCAAGCCAATATGAGTAATACCAACTATATGGGGCTATTTTATTATCTCTGTTTTACCCTTGGCCATCTGCTAATGTTTTATGTAATCACAATATTTATAGCAGAAAATCCGCAATACCTTTATTAGGCTTTTGCACTTTTGCTTATAAAAAAGGATACCTTGCAGCTGCGACACTATGAAAAGTTTACACAGGAAAGTTAACTTATTACCTGAGCTACTGTAGAAAAATGCTCAAGAATTTTTGAGCTCTTAATATGAAAATTTTCAAACATATACAGTAGTAGAAATGAGATTGCAGTAAATGACTGTATACCAAATACACAGGTTGAATATTTATCAACTCCTATTCAATCTAATTTCATCTAGAGCTCCTTTGTATTTTTTATTCTTTTGTGAATTACTTAAAGTAAAATTTTATTGTATCAATCATAGTGGTCTATGCACAAAAATATATATTAAGTGGTTTGTTTAAAAAAACTTAAAGATATAATAACAAAATTAACTTTAAAAGATTAAAACTGAATCCTTAATATGAAGTTTGAGATTTATTACTGCATCAGACAGAAAGAAAATAGAGAGATCATTCCATAAATATGAACTCTTTCTGACATTTCAAAAGAAAACACACACACACACACACACACACACACACACACACACTAACTGTAGTGAATTTAAGGCTACCTTTGGGGCAAAAAAATGGAATTATTGTAGTAAAAATGGATTGAGAAATGCTTTTGAAACATAAATTTAACTGACTATACAGAGATCTTATTCTTCATTTAAAAGGTTATAGCTTGAATGTAGCTCTCTCACTTCAGTGTTAATTACAAGAATTAATCATTGCAAAAAATCTAATTATAATATTTTATCAAATAAAATACAAAAATATCTCTTCTTTTTCCAGGGCACAAATTTCAGGTTACTGATAACTGAATGCCTCTCACCTGGTGAATATCTTCACTATTACGTTTTCAAATGGTCATGGAAACCTAAATTTTGCATGCCTTTATGGATTGAGCCAGAGGGGAAGGATGAATGAATTACAACATATGGCTCTTTGCCCAATTTAATATAAAATGTCAAACAGAGCAGTAGCATAAAAATCTGGAAAATATTTAAATGTGGAGAAGAGTCTGACAAATTGAAATTAGAAAACAGGGTTGAAGGAAAACGATGAGTAAGTGGTAACTGTTTTAAAGGAAAGAAAGAAAAAAATCTTACTGTTTTGTCGGTTAAGATGATGATGAGTCTGCTAGCATCCCAAAACAGAATTTGCAGAGGCTTATTTTCAAAACATTTCTGCAAAATCAGAATTTGGAGAACTGTGAGACCCAAGAAAGCAGGGAGCTAGTTTGTAGTGACCTCTGAATTCTGAATCTCTGAATCTCCCCCTTTTCCCTCTCTCTCAATATCTCTCTCTCTCTCTCTCTCTCTCTCTCTCTCTCTCTCTCTCTAAAATAAAATTTTGATAAAGAAATGAAGTCTAACAAGAACATTAGTTGTAGGTTGACTAACTGCCATAAACAATCTTAGGACAAGAGACTAAAAGGAAAGGATTTCAGTAAGCAAGTTTACAGAGAAAGAAGATGATGACAAATGAGAGTTTTAATCTGGAATTCTCCCAAGGGTCCATGTGTTAAATGCTTACTTTCCAGCTTGGAGATATTGGAGATGATGGAAACTTCAACAGGAGGAACCTACTGGAAGGCCTTCAGTCACTGAGATATACTCCCTCAAAAAAGAATGTAAGACTCCAGTCCCTTCATTTTCCTGTCTCTTTTCACTTTCTGCCCATGAGCTAAATGATTTCCTTTATGATATGCTCCATGATAAAGATATCATTCAAAGTAAGCCTTTTCTATTTTATGAGTTTCTGTATTTCAGGTGTTGTTATAGTGACGGATAGCTGAAATAATACATTAAAATTGCTTTGTAACACACCTTAAAACTTTCAACAACTTTTTTTTATTTATTTATTTATTTATTTATTTATTTATTTATTTATTTATTTATTTTGGTACCGGGGATTGAACTCAGGTCCTTGAGTTTGCAAGGCAGGCCACCGAACCACTGAGCTAAATCTCCAGCCTTCAACAACTCTTATATGAGTGTTTTGCATTCTGATGAAAGCTCTGGGCATTCATTTTATAAATATGTTTAGACTACCTTTAATTTTTTGCCAAATCAAATAAAAAGGACTGAATTCATCATTCTTCAAATAACCAAAACACAAAAAATATATAAAACATTGAACATCAAGCAATGCTAGAGTATTCACTAAATTACAGAAAACAAGCAAGATGATCTCTACAAGTGTTCATGCTTTCTGCACTTAGATTTTAAGACCATGATGCAGAAAAGTGAAATCCAGGTGGAGCCTGCAGGATTTCCTGAGTTGAATCAACAAAATGTAGTGTCCAAAGAGTGAACAAAATTCAGTTAATTTCCAGCAACATATCTAATTTTAACAAAGAAAAGAACTGCAGAGTTAAGCATTACACATAGAAAATATTCCAGATATATTAGAGGGCCTTCTTTGAATATTTGTCTGTGTACTGATTATGTATATAGGGAAACTAGCCAAGTCTAGCAAAAAGAAAACATGCATTTTAAAGTAATAGTTTCAGTGTTCACATAGAGCCAGACACAGTTCCTGTTACCACTAGGTAAATAAAAAAAACTAAGTTTGGTGTAATTGGGTATCAGAAAAATTTTGTCATACTAGTGGAATATAGAGTAAATTGAGCAACACTCTGGCCTGACTTAAAACATTTTAAAAGCAAGATATAAACATATCAAAGTATTTCCAAGAAAATAAGCTGTGTTCCTGAATAAAGAAAAAGAATACTTATATTTATTTTATACAGAAATGCACAAAGTTTGGCATCCAACCAAAGTGTTGCAGGCCATTTGACATTTTAGAAGTGTTTTTTATGATCATTTTTGCTATTTTTAGACTGGAGTACTTGTTCTTTTGTTGCCAGCTATTTGCAGTTCTTTATACATTTTGGCTATCAATCCTCTGTTGGAACAGAAGTAGGCAAAGATTTTTTTCTCATGATGTAGACTGTTCTTTTATCTGATTGTTTTCTTTGCTGTGTAGAATCTTTTCAATTTGACATAATCCAATTTGTAACTTTTTGCTTTCATTTTCTGAAAAAGTGCTCAACATTTTTAATCATTAGGGAAAAGCAAATCAAAACTTCATTAAGATTCCATCTTGCCAAAGCCTATATAGCTACTATAAAAATACACATTATAATGATTATAAATGTTGACAAGTGTTTGAGAATAAAGAAACCCTCATAAACTGTAGGTTGGCTATAAATTAGTATAGTCAACATGGAATTCAATATTGAGGTTTGACAAAAAGAACCTAAAATCTATCATATGATCCAGCTATATAAATACCAGGTATATATCCAAAGGAAATGAAATCAGAATACAAAAGATATACCTGCATACATACGTTTCTTAAAGCATTATTCATAATTGCCAAATTATGCAATCAGGCTAGATATCCACCAGTGGATGAATGAAGAAATTTTGTGACAGATACACAGTGGAGTATTATTCAGCCAAAATTAGAACAAAATCATGCCATATACAAGAAAGTGGATGCAACTGAATGTCATCATGGTAAGCATACTAAGCCAGACACAGAAAACAAAATGTGATATGTGCCATATTTGAAAACAAACAGAAAGATGAAGAAAAAGTAGAAGAAGTATTATTATGAAAGGGGGAGGATATCAAGGAAAGAGGAAAAAGCAGAGGGTAAAGAAGAGTATAAGGATGGTGGATATGATCAAAACTTGGGCCATATATGTATGGAAACAGCAAAGTCCGTTATGTGTACAATTAATAAGAATTAATAATTATAATTTTAAAATATTACTAGGGATAAAAGAAGGCAAGACTATATGATTTATAATAAGAAAAAAATCAAATCAACTGAAACTGCTCCAGAACTAATACAGCTCTTAAGAGTTGCAGATAAGAAAATAAAAAGTGCTTTAACTATATTCTGTATTCTGATTTCTTTATTCTGTATAGTTAATTTAGTAAAGATACAAAGATATAAAAAAGCCATAGCAGACTTTTAAACATGAAAATTATGATGTCTTAGATGGAAAATACGTTGGATGGAATTAACAGCATAGTATATGTGCAGAAAAATTATTTGTAAATTTGAAGTTATATATTAGTAAAAGCTACCCAAACATTGAAAGGAAGAAAAAATGACCAAACCACAGTAGTCAGCTGTGAAACAACCTCAGATAATTGGAATATCTAAAGAAGAATATTAAGGAACTGAAAAAATACTAGAATAAAAAAATGAAGATGTTTCATATTAGAAGAAAACTAATCAACAGATCAAAAATCTTAATGGATCACAAAAAACAAGATGAAAACTACATCACAATCAAATTGTTCAAGTCAGGGATAAGGAAAAAAATTGATAACACAGCCAATTGGGAAGAGACACTTGTGCTCAAAGGAAGAAAGATAAATGTCATATTAGCTTTTTTGTATGTGCTAAACATAATACAAGTGAGAAGACAGTGAAGCAAAATCTTTAAAGTACTGAAAGCATAAAAGGTCAACCTATAATTCTGTACCAGCAAAAATATCTTTGAAATATGAAAGCAAAATAAAGATGTCAGCCACACAAATCTGAAAGAATTCATTACCAGCAGACATGCACTGGAAGAAAAGATAAAGGAAGTCTTTCAGGTAGGTGGAAAATAATACCAGATAAAAACTTTCATATCCTCAAATAGAGGGCTGAAAATGGTAATTAATCAGATAAATATGTGAAACATTTTATTAAAATACACTTTAAAAATTCAATGATTGTCTTTGGAATAAAATATTGTTCTATATTCTTTAATGAGCTCAACAACAGCTACCTAAGTAGTCTATAGGAAAAGTTCATCTTATAAGATCTTTTAAAAATTAAAACATTATATAAGAAATAAAGAAATAAGCATAGCTTCAGAATGTCACCAATTACAACCCTCTAATTAAATAATGAAAAGCCTATAGAAATTTTTATAATGCACTGTTTGACAATGCCCAATCTCAGTGATCAACCTTAATTTGATTAAGAGAGAGGTATTTATTAATTCAACACAAAAAGTTAAAATATCACCTATTAAACATTCCTGAAAAAAATAAAACAAAGCCAATAAAACTGAATATACTGAAGTTTTTACATTAAACTTTCATTTTACAGGAAATGTAGACAATAAAGAGGTATGCCGATATAAATACCATGTTTCTTCAAGAAACTATAAGGGAAAAAAGGGGAGAGAAATGTATAGACTAAGAGAGAGTTAAGAGATGATTCATATATTATAAATTATTGGACTTTGACATGTCAAAGTTTTGATGATCAAAACAGGTTTACTATAGATAAATCACTACTTTAAAAATTCAGTTCAAAAAGCCATAAAGAATATTTACAAAGTTTAGGAATTTCAGTAGTCAAATAGCATTATTTTATCTGATTTAGTCTTTGATAAAAGCAGAAGGTAATTTTTTGATCTTTTGTTTGTTTTGTTTTGTTTTTGGTACCAGGGATCGAACTCAGGCCTTTGCGCTCCCAAGGCAGGCAGCAGAACCACTAAGCCAAATCCCCAGCCCCTGATCTTTTGTTATTGTGCAGTAAATAGACGTTAGTGGAAATTGGATTGCTTTGAACTTAATGTATGCCTTCTTACTATTTGCTTATTTCCACTTTTTGTCTTAATTAATCTATTTATTTTCATATTTCATTACATTCTTAGGAGGTACTGAAGAACTATGTAGGATAATGTCTCAGAATATAGCATGAAAAACAGTGGGAAAACTAAAATGAAGGGAAAAAATACTAGTTAAATCTTAGTCCACTTGCCAAAGTCAGCCCTTTTCAAATTTGTTCCCATCTGATTTCCCTGACACAATTTTGTATTTGGTGCAAATCAAAAACAGAGCAAAACAACAAAAAATATATGAAATAGCTGTAAATGTCTAAGCTGTCTTAAATTAGACTTAGTTACCAGTCTGGCTATATCATTTTCTAGATATTATCAGTGAGCAGTATTTGGACTACGGATGAAAGAAAAGAAGTGAATTAAAGCAGATGAGGACACCATACACCAAGTCCATCTCATCTTTTGCCATAATGCCAAATAAGCACACTAACAAATGAAAATTTCAGTTTGAGTGACAGATTCACAAGGATAAGCATTCAGATACTTCAAAGTCTTTGCAATTTTCAGTTTGCACCAGGATGTTAGTTTTATTTAATTATCACAATATGATTCTATAGATAGGTCCTTAACTAAATGATTCCATGCAATTTGTTTAGAAGCAATGCTATGTATCTAAATAACAGGTTTTATCATTAGAAATAATTTGTGGCAATGATTATTGTTGGAAAGCAATGGAGCTTAACTGGCTTAACCAAAAAGTAAATAACATTTTAAATTAAGAACCCAGAGCGTGTGGCTGAAGAAAAAACACTGAGATAGCGGTTAAAATACTTGGGGTTTTACCAAATTCTAATATTTGTTACCTATGTGATCATGGGAAAGTCACTCCACCTCTTGGTCTTGATTAAAACATTCTTAAAATAAGCTGGCTGAGTTAATTATTTAGGTGGTACTTTCCAGCTATTATTTATTAATTCAGCACATATTTATCAATTCCTATTAAAAATATCAAGGTAATTGAGAGCATGTTTCAGAAATCTCATTAAATACATTTAAATCTTGTATCCTCTCTTTTATTTGCTGTGTGTGTAAAGCAACAAGGTATTTTAACTTCTCTGTGCTTCAGGATCCTCATCTATAAAATAGAGATAATAGCAGCTGCTTTAAAGTGGTGCAAGAATTAAAGGAAAATAATGCATTTAAAGAATTTAGAAGATGGCCTAGCATTCAATGAACATTAGCCATTAGGATTGTGAAATAAGCATTGTAAAGACAATGAGCACCAAGAATGAAACAATCTTTTGTCCTTGGGAACATTTAAAGAAGAATCAAAATAGGAATTACAATGTACTATAATAGAAGAAGTAGCAGTCCACTGGGGAGAAACATAGAAATGAGCTAATGGGGATTTTTTTTCCAATAAGTTTATTGGTATAGTTTAGGTATACAGTACAGTTACATTCATAATTAGGATCTTGTACCTTTACATGATGTATCTTTGTTCTTATTTTTCCTATTCCCCTGCCTTCCCATTCACACCCTCTACTCTTCCTTATTTAGAAAGATCCTGTTTCCATTTTTTAATTTTCTCATATTTTTCCTTTACCTTTCTTTCATTTCCCCTACCCTTCCCACTTCCCCTACTACTTTAGACCATTTCTTCCTATTTAAAATTATCAATTTTACAATTTGAACCTTATTTAAACTTTAGTTTTTCACACCAGAAAATCTATTCAGTTTTTACACGTGTGTCCTATTTATTTCACCTGAGTATTGCTTCAGTGTGCATCCATTTAGCTATAAATGACTCTAGTTTCTCATTCTTTATAGCTGAGTAGTACTCCATTTTATAGAAAAACGGTATCTTCTTTATCAAGTCACCAGTTGTTAGGCAATTGGGCTGTTTCTAAGTTTTAGGTATTACAAACTGTGCCACTATAAACATAGGTGAGCATATATCACTGTGGGCATACATGTCTTGTTCCTCATTTTAACATGAAAATTTTCAGTTTTTGACCATTTTGTATAATGCTGGCTGTTGGTTTTTCATAGATAGCCTAAATCAGGTTGAGATAAAGATCTTCTATGCCAATTGTCTCTTGGGTTTTTATCATGAATAGTTGTTGGGTTTTGTCAAATACTTTTTCTGCAACAATTTTCATTGTTCAGGACAATGTTATTCAATTTCCATGTGTTTGTGGGGTTCTTGTGGTTTCTTATGTTCTTGATCTCCAATTTTATTGCACTTTGTTCTGATAATATACAGGGGATAACTTCAACTTCTTTAAATTTATTTAAGCATGTCCTATGAGGTAGCATCTGGTGTATTTTGGAGAATGACCTGTGTGCAGCCAAAAAGAATGTGTACTCTGATTTTGTGGGGTGGAACACTCCGTAGCTATCTATTGAGTCCATTAGTTCAAAAGTGTTGTTTAGTTCTATTATTTAATTGTTGATTTTCTGAATAGATCATCTATTATTGACAATGGGTTATTGAGGTCTCCACTATAATTTTATTAGTGCTTATTTAGTTTCATATCCATTACCATTTGCTTTCCATACTTGGGGGCAAAATATTTGCTGCATATATATTTATGATTGTCATATCTTTCTCATGAATTGTTCCCTCAATAAGGATGTAGTGCCTTTCTTCATTTCTCTTCATTTATTTTGGTTTGAAATCTACTTTGTCTGCAAATAAGATAGCTACCTCAGCTTTTTTCTGGGCTCCTGCCCCATGGAGAATTGTTTTACATCCTTTTACTTTCTTTCAGTCTATGAATTTTTTTTTTGATCATACAAGATCTGTTTTTCCTAGAGAGAATGTGTGTTCTCTTGGAAAAGCTATTGCTGGTCATGCATTTTCAAATGAATTAAGAGAACAATATTAAATTCTTTAATATTGAGTGTATTCCCTAGTGCTTATAAGTATTAACTTGTAATAAAAAAGAGTTTATTTTCAAATTTGTTATGGATTTTGACATGGCAAGATTATTATTCTGGATTTTCCAAATGGTCCCTACATCATCTCACCAGTGCCTTCCTAAGAGAGAGGCAAGGTGAAAATATAAAGCAATGTGAAGACATAGAAAGAGACTGGAGTAATGCAAGGCAAGGAATGTCAAGGAATGCTGCATCATCACGGCAGCCAGCAGAAGCTAGAATAGTGCAGAAAATGCTTCTGCTTCAAGTATGCATATATGGTTTGATTTTGCCTATACAATGCTTTGACTTCAGCCTATTAAAATTTATTTCACACTTCTGAGCTCTAAAACTGTGAGAGAATAAATTTTTGTTGATTGAGCCACCAAAATTTATGGTATTTTATTTCAGCAGTCAAGGGAAACTAATATAACAGCTCTCTCATAAAAGGGGGAAATGTACCATATTATGAATATGTACATATAAGAAAGGACAGAAATTCAATATGGATATATGATATATTTTACTTTCTGCCCCAAGGAAAGGTAGTAATGGGCCAGAGATTAAGCAAATTGTATATAACACTATATCAGCTAGTGATTTCTAGAGAAACAGATTTAATATATGTTGTACAAATATATAAGTATTTCTAAGATTGGCTTGCAATAGCTGCCCACAGAGTCAGGTGTGGAAGAGTACAGAGGATTAGTCTGCACACTCGGGATCCCAAGGACCCAGTCAAAGGCACAAAAAACTGTAGTGTCCCATGTGAGTCTGTATCAGGAGGAGATCTCTGGTGATAGATGGTAAAATCTGTGCTGAAATGCTGAAGAGTGTGTGCTGGAGGCAGGAGACAACAGCCAGGGGAAATGCAAATATTGAAGCTATTCTTCCTTCTTTGTTTCCCTTTTAGACCATTCTGGTGCCACTTCTCCTTATTATGTGTCTTCCACACGCAGAATTATATTGAGCCAATTTAGTTGGGGATTTCTTACACAAGTTGACAAAATCAATTAACTACCACAATCAATCCCTGGTCAGCTTGGCATCCAGTCACATTTCTTTAAAGGAGATTCTCCAGATACAAAGACAAATTCAAAACTATACCTACCAAAACTATACCTATTCAAATGATAATGCACTAATTCCCTCCCCAAAATAGAAAGCAAATTTTCTTTGAGTGGTTTACTCTTGACATCTCATAACAGAGGTTTAACAATAACTAAAATCCCAAATTATGTCTATTGACATTATATGACATTGGAAGCATATCAGAAGATAGCTATTACAATTAAAATCCATCCTCTCTTGTGTAGCTGATCTAGAGGTCATAACTCATATTTAGAACTACCTTTTCCTACTACCTATTTTAAATATCCTTGGCCTCCAGCAAACAACTTAGTATGACTTCCTTGTTTCTCTGGTGAGGTGCCTATATCTTCCTGAAGGTTCTGTACCATTTGTCACTCTGCCTAGATTAGGTTGTTCTAGTTTCCCATTGAGTTTAATAACAGAGCATGGTAACACTTGGAGTTGCCCTAAGTGATCTCATGCACTCCAAATATATTCTTTCTTTTCCTTTCTTCCTTCCTTTCTTTTTCTTTCTTTCTTTCTTTCTTTCTTTCTTTCTTTCTTTCTTTCTTTCTTTCTTCTTTCTTTCTTTCTTTCATTGTGGCATAATAGTCCAATTTCCTCTTGATAGCATGGATCAATAAGCCCTGCAACACTGTGACTCTCTTTTTAGCTTGTTTCCTCAGAGGCATAGGGAGACCAAAATGACTAAGGGGAAATCTTAGCTTCTTGTTGAAGGGCATGGTTGTTGCTCTTTCTGGTACAAGCCTTCCCTTTTATGGAACTGAGTCTTCTAAGCCAGCAGAGTATAAGGTCATGGGAAGAGGAAGCAAAATTTTGCCAGTAGATCACTAGGGGTAATGGTGAATCATGCCATTCCCATTTCCTCCACCAGATTCCTGGACCCAGGCAGTGTATAGTAACACATCTGACCATTTCTCCTACTGGGAAAAATGTACTACCATGTGCACTGCAAAAAATTCTGGCTATTGTGAAGATTTTCCTTCACCACTGTTCTTCATGGAAATCCTGGAAAGGTGCTGTAATGCTGCAGCTGTCCACTTGTGGGTGGTGCCTAGATATCATGAAGAACCATCTGTAAAACAGGCCCTGTTCTTCTCTTACTCTGACAGATGATCATATGTTATCTTATGAGGCCATAAGTGCATGCTGGGAAACAGAAGGCAATATATCAGGAGCAGGAGCCATGGGCATCTGAGCAATTATTTAATGTAACTTACTGGTAATTTCAGGATTTGCTCTGGTACAATCAGGTATTTACCATTTCCATTTATTTATAGATTGTTTTTGTGAATATCCAAAATTATGACTTTATGGATCAGGTAATACCCAGCTCATGATAGGCAACTCAGATTGCATAGTAACCTAGTATCTCATTGTCAAGCATTCAGTTTCTACTAAAGCCTAGCAGCAGCCAAAGAGTTATTTTTCAAAGGGAGAGTAGTCATCTGCAGCTGATGGCAGATTCTTGATGAAAAATCGTAAAGGTCTTCACTGTAATTCACCTATGTGTGACTGCCAGAGACTCAAAACAGCAACTCTACCTTCCACTGCCACTCCAAGCACCATTTGATCTGTTAAATTATATTGTCCCAATTGTGGAGCATCCTGCACAGCAAGCAGCCTGGAGTTCTTGCAAAGCCATTTCTTGTTCTGGGCCCTAGTCAAATCTAGTAGCTTTCCAACTCACTCAGTAAATGGGCCAGAGTAAAACACTTAAGTGAAGAATGTGCTGTCTCCAAAATTCAAACAGGCCGACTAGATATGGTGACCTCTTTTCTAGCTGTAGGGGTAGCCAAATGCAACAACTTATGTTTTTACTTTAGAAGGGATATCTCTACATGCCCCAAACCTCTGAACTCTGAGAATTTTTGCTGAGGTAGAAGGATCTTGACATTTAGTTGGAATTATTTCCTATCCTCTGGCTCTCAAACAATGCTTTACTAACCAGGGATTGCTATCTCCTGCTCACTTAGTCTGATCAGTATAACATCGTCAATGTAGTGAGTCAGCATTATTCTTCTTGGGAGAGAAAGGTTATCAAAATAACAGTGAAATAAGTTGTGACACAGGGCTAGAGATTTACTGTAATCCTGAAGCATGATAGTTAAGGTGTATTGCTGGCCTTACCAGCTAAAGAAAATTGTTTCTGATGGTCCTTATGGAAAGATATGAAGCAAACATTTGCCAAATCAATAACTGCATATGAAATACCAGGAGATGTGTTAAACTTCTCAAGCAAGGAAACCACATCTAGTACAACAGCTGCAATTGGAGTCACCACTTGATTCAATTGATGGTAATCTACCATCATTCTGCAGACCTATCTGTCTTCTGCATGGCCAAATGGGAGAATCAAATGAAGATGCAGTGGATACCACCACCCTTGCATCCTTCCAGTCCTTGACAAGGGCACTATGCCCTAAAATCTCTCCAGAGATGCAATATTGTTTTTGGTTCACTATTTTACCAGGTAAAGGCTACTGTAATGGCTTCCATTTGGCCTTACTAATCATGTAATCATTTGGCCTTCCTCACAGTACAGGACAAGAAACTAATGTAAGGATTCTGCCAACTACTAGGTCTATCCATCCCAATTATGCTTTCTGAAACAGAGGAAATGACTTTGGGATGGATTTAACAATTTACTGGGGCCATCATAAGTCAAACCTTTGCTAAAATTCTGTTGATCATCTGGCATTTATAGGCCCCTACTTTTACTTTTATTGGGTCACAATGATGTTTTACATCTCAGTATTCAGTAGTCCCCCAAATATCTCCTCATTTCCCTTCTCCCAATGTATAGTTACTCTCATAAAAGGACTCAAGTCCCTGTGGAGAAGGATGCAAAAAGGTTGACCATATAAATATTTGGTGATGTGCAGAGCCCTTCCTCAAAATAAACTGAGTTCACCTTCAACCAAGTGGTTCCGGGTTTATAAATTGGTTCATATCTATGACCTTATTAAGGAGCCATGAGTCCCTATCAATATTATTTGATTGAAGGTTCTGTTTATTTGCCCTTAAATATTTTTATTATATAAATCTAGTAAAAATTTTCTGCATTTCTCATTTATTTTACTTTTGGGAACACGGTAACTAGATTATAATCAAAGCCATAAGTCTTCATGTATCAGACAATTCTGATCATCGTTCTGCTACTGAGGCCCATTACATTAAATATGTGTACAATGCTTTTAGCAATTAAATGTTGCCACTTGAGCCCTGCCACTCTGGGATCCAATCAAATCCATTTCACCTAAACTTCTCATTTGAACAACTGCAGTCCCCTCTGTAATGTCTGGCATAGGCAAGAGCAATGATAATGCACTACAGGGATGCTGGTTCTCCCTGAATGAATCTATTTTCCAAAATATTAATGAAGGGTCTATTTTCTGGATCATCCCAGTGTGACACTTTAGGTTGGACATGACAAATTCACTCTAGCATTCCCATTTCTCTGAGCCTCTGAATTCTCTCATCAGCACTAAAGCACGGAAGGTCAGGCATATCTGACTCATTCACAGTAAGTTAGGTCATCTTTTAATCTATAATTCTGCCAAACAGCCAAGTAAACTATTAAAACCTTTCCCTTACTCCATGGTCAGCAACATTAAATTCTGAATCTCTGCAAACAGGCTTGTGTAAACAGACTCAGACTGATCCAGGTGTATGATTTTGCCATCATTATTCCATAAAATCCATTTCCATATTTGCTCCTCTGGACTATGAATGATAAGAGCTAGAAAATTCAAAAAGGTTGGGAGAGTAGGCAACTGCGTTGTGAGTCACACTATGTACCTCATCCTTAGGACTTTCTATGGTTTGAACCTAGTTATAGGCCTTGAGCCAAAAATGAGTGATAATGGTGATTCTTGAAGACCATCAGAATTATCAGTCTTAGTCAACACAGGATTAGTGTCTCAGGTATACTAGGAGAGGCCATCACCACAAGGGTGAGGGTGGGGTCAATTCTGCTGATATGGGTGAGGAAATATCTTCTTCAGGCAAAATGATCTCATTAGAGCGTAGGTGCTTAACATCCTGAGCCCTGTCAAGATCCTTCGACACATCTCCTTCCCCATTTATAAGATCGCATTATTTTTTGTTCAGTTACCTCACTTTTACTTCATATACCCTTCAAGGCTGAGATTTAACCTTATGTTGTATGCCGGCCAATCAAATTATGAGATCCTGTTTTGGTATCTGCTATCTTGGCCCTATTGAAAAGGAGAGGAGACTCTCTTTTAAAGCACACATAGGAACTTTCAAATGTTTATTTGTGTCTGAAGCAGGGAATCAGAATCTTTGATATCCTTATCTTCCTTTATTAATTTGTCCTTACAGTTAGGATTTAGATTATGTATGAATGATTTGAGCTCACTATATATTTCTTCTCTAGTCTGTCCAGAGATGCTGAGACCAACCAGCCAGCATCATTGTTTTTCCCACTCTGCTTAAATTATTCAAAAGTTTCATATATGAAGTTGCTAATATCTTACATCTTGTAAGTGGTGAATTAGGATATTCAAATAGTTCTACACTGAGTATTACTTTAAACAGTTAACACTAAGGGCTATCAGTATTCCTCATAGTATTAGAAGAAGAGACAATGACAAATTTAGGTCTCATCAAATTAAAGAACCAACTCCAGGAACGCCTAAAGCCACTAAATAATTTTTACAATTATGTTTCTCTAGAGACACTCCCAGTACCAAAATTTGTATCAGTCAGTGCTCACTAGAGAAACATATTTAAAACAAGCTATACAAATGTATAAGAATTTCCAAGATTGGCACACAATTTCTGCCCACAGATTCAGATGTGGAAAAGGCCTGCCTGCTCACTGGTGATTTGAAGGATCCAGTTGAAGGGATCGAACTCATTGATGTGTTCTCTGAAAGTATGCATCAGGAAGCTGAAAGGTTTGTGATGGAAGGCTGAAGAGTCTGAACTGGAAGCCAGGAGTTGACAGCCAAGGTGAAGGCTAAGACTGTAGTTCCCCCAAAGAAACAGAAGCAAATCTTCCTTTTTCATTTCTTTTATATATTATTCTGGAGGAAATCCTCCCCTGCATCAATCTTCCACACCTAGAACTATGCTGAGCCTTCTAGTCAGTTGTTTCTTACTCAAGCTACACTCAATTAACTGTCAAAAACACCAATTTCCTAGACTCCCCAGCCTCCAGTACTGTTCCAGGTACTTAAAAAAGTATTTTTTTAGTCATGACTGAAAATAATGTTTAAAGCATTTCTCTGAAATTTTTAGGTAGATTAATCTCTAAATGTAAACATTTTAGCATATTAAAAGTTTACACACAATTTTTTTAAAAAAATAACCTTTTACTCAACAAATCATCTGAGGACCAGAGCATTAAGCATATCTGGGGAGATTTGTAGGAATACAAATCTGAGGTTCTACCCTATATATGCTGAATCAGTCTTTTGAGTAGATCCCCTGATGACTACTATGCACAATGACCTTTGAGTAGCATTAATATATAACATAATCAATGAAAAGTGATCTTATTATTTGACAATATTAAGGATCTACTGTTAACATTTTTTTTGGTGTGATTATGAAATTGGCTGATGAGCTCTTTTAAGAGATATACAGATATATTTGTGGGTGAATTAAATCATGTAGATTTGTTTTAAGTTATTCTAGCACTCAGGATGTGAAGATAAAGGTTTGTAAAATCAATTTTGGTCATGAAATAATAATTATTGAGGCTGAATGATATATACATGAAGGTTATTACTGTTTTATTTATTTTTAGATATTTCATGACAGAATATTTTTAAAGTTTAAGTATGGAAGAAACTATTTTCTCCCATAACTCCTATATGTGTGCATAGTTATGCTTCCCTAATAGAAGTTGCCAAATAAATGAATGGCCATTTAAACACAATTGATTTGTCATTTGTAAGAATGAATGCAGTATGTTGGCTCCACATTTTCTCTATTCTCCCCTGTTATTTGGGATGGAGAAGGTTCAGGTAAAATGGAGAAAGTATTTATAGAGGACTCTCAAGAATGATGTGACCTTCTGGGACTGGCCGCAGAGCTTTTTCAATGCCCAAAATGCATACTCTGAGCTGATATTCATCCAGACATTCTACACAGTAACAATGCTTGATTAGGGAGTGAAGAACTGTAATTTGGGCAATCTTAAATGGATAAAAAATGGCTGAATGATTGGGAAAGCCATTTTTGGTAATCCTTTAAGGAATAGTGAGTGTGAAATCAAGTTAAGAAGTGGAATAAAATGGATCTACCTTGCTGGAACCACCTTAGCATTACTACAGATAATTATTTATTTTAGCGATACATACTCTATATCTACCAGTTCATAGGCAGAATTCTGAAAATTTTGTTCCAGTAGCTTAGCTTTATTCCTTTCTTTGGCATTTAAAACAATAATTACAATTCATCTGTCTTACTTGTCTGCCTCTTTTGCTACTGCAGGAAAAAAGCAGCACTAGCTCCACCTGTCATGACTGGTCGCTGTGAACATTGATACTCTACCCTCAGTTTAAACTCACTTTTGCTAGGCAACAATCCTGATGTCATTGTTGCGGCTTCAATTCAGATTTCAATTATGATTATGAAAGTCATTCAATCAAATTCAGTTTTCCTAAAGGAAACCTGAAGGTTTTATAACTTTCCTTTCCCTTTTTTTTTGAAAACCTTAGATTTATTTTTTAAAATGCAATTATTACTACACTATAAAGATGCTAATTTATTTTGTATTCTCAGTATTCACTATTCTTGATTATGCATCAGGTCACATTCAAAACAGAATCGTAAAAGAACTGACTAAAAAATTAGGGTAAGCAGCATGATTGTGATAAAATGTATAGTTATTTAGCTGCTTCAGGCCTAGGAGATGATGGGTTAGGCATGAGAAGGTTAGGGTTTCCATAATAATATAATTATACCATATGTTTTTCAATGAAATAAATAGCATTTAAAAAATAAATTTAATGATATTCATTTTGTTGTCTTTTAAATATGTAAGCACCTTCTGCCTCAAAGGCACCATAAAGTCCAATCTTTAGAATTAATATATGAAAAATTCAAATTCCAAATACATTTATCTTATACCAGTATCAATTAAACACATTGTTAACTAGTATGGAAGGACATTTTTTGATCCTAAGACACATGCCAGGCACCACAATGAGCAATCCCTCACTTTGTGAAGCATTAGGCTGAGATAAAATGAAATATCTTCAACAGAAACTTTGCAATATCAGTTTCTGTGTGGGATCTGACAGTTTAGGACAGTAATATGTCTTCTTTTTCTGTCAACAAAGGTTTGATATTATTGTGCTCATTTTGCAGTTCAAGAAATTAAATCATAGAGAACCAGTGATCATAACATTTTTTGAAATTTATATTCTAACCATCTCTGTTGTGTACTCTTGCATAATTTAGCCCAGTTTTCTTTAATACACGAAAAAATATATGAATACAACAGGTAAGTAATTTCCAAGGGTACATAGGAAAAAATTTTTAAAAAATAATTTCTCAAACTTTTATTTTCATATGCATTTTCCCTATCATCCTTCTCCTACATTGCAGAAGGAAATAATATTTTTATCAATCTAGAGCTTGAAAGGTGATTGTTTCAGGATATACACTTTAAGTGATGTATGATATTGTTTATGATGTTTAAGCTTGATTGTGTCAACTTGAATGGATTTAGAATCTTCCAGGGGGATGAGTGGAATAAATTTTAGATGTGGCTGGGTCTGAGTGGCCAGCATGACCTTGGGTTCTGTGCCTGACCACTTGTTCCTTCCTCTCTTGCACTATTTTCCTGCTCTGCTGCAAGCCATTATGAACTATTAAGTGGGTTTATTCTGCCAAGCCCTTCTGCCATGATATTTCTGCCTTGGAGACATATAATATGAATTTAATCCTCTGAAACTGTGAGACAAATTAAACTTTTGAACTTTAACTATTTCCCCCGTTTGCTTTAATAATACTGGCCAATAAGACTTGAAGCTTCAGCATTATCCCAAGATAACGTGCAGAGTATAATCCTAACCTTACCTCTAAAGTTCGCTACAAAATATCTTGCTCTTGTTATTATTTTATTATTGTTTCTTGCTCATATATTAAGAATCTTTGGAAAATAAAGAAATCATTTTACTTATAGAATTCTGGGTTTACTAGTGGTGTTTCCATTTATAAAATATAGTAATTCTTGATCATTGTTTTGTCCTTTCAAATTTACAACACAAAAGTTACTTAATACTGATTATCATATACATTTCTCTTACATTAAGATTAGAGGCAAGTTCTATCTAGAAAATTTTCCAAGAACAGTTTTTATATTTTCTTTTCTTTTTATTTATGTATTTATTTTCTTTTATAGAGTTTATTGGTACATTTTAGGTGTACAGTACAGTTACATTCATTATTGGGATAGTGTACTTTACATGATAGGTGGTCTTGGTTCTCATTTTTTCCCCTTCAACTTTAAAAGCAGTCAGATTTCTTACAACCTCAAAGAATACATTTACATAAATGCAATGAATATTGGTAGAGATCTGGATTGTTTTTCTGAATAGGAAAATGGTGAGTGTGTTATGTATTGTGTCCATTGATGAGAAAACTAAAATAGAAAATCCGTACTTATAAAGTAAGATCATTGCTATGACTGTACATAATCCTGTGGATTAGAAGTCTTTGGAATTGGTTTATGGAAGCAGTTGGGAAATCTTGAGAGATGCTGTAAACAGACACTGAACAGTCTCTAGGCAGAGCTTAGAAGACTAGAATGCTTATAGAAATTTGGACAGTAAAGACCAAGCTCAGGGTGATTTAGATGAGAGCGGAATTAAGATGATGTGTGCAACATTTTGCAGAAAAAATTGTCCACATTTTGTCAATATCTTCATTTTTTTCAAGAGACTGAGATTAAGGAAATTGGACTAATTAGTCTGGTGAATAAAATTTCAAGGTATCACAACATTTAGGCTGTTTTATTTGTAGTGGTAGTTACTTATTAGCAAGATTTATAGTGAGAAATGAAGCAAGAGGCAGAGAACAAAAATTTGAAAAACTTAAATTCTGGCACAAAATTTAACTATGTGCAGTTAGCTATGTGCAACAACAGAAGTAACTTCATATAAAATTGGAGCAAAATAAAGTGTGATTGTCGAAGATATTATCCTCGTTAAAAAAAATCCTAGTACTTTGTACAGTCGTAAGAAGAGAAAGGCCTTGAGGGCATGTAAAAAATCAGCAAGATCAAAGTATAAGGATGAAAAAATGTAAAGGTTTCATGTGACAAAAATCTCTAAGACCCATTATCAAGAAAAGCCTAAGACAAAATTAATTCATAGTTAATAATTTCCTGCTGCTCAGCCATCCAGGCAATCAGATGCTGCTAAAGCTATCATTCAAAGGGGCTTCGCTACTGCTCTCACTGACAGCAGACCTTGGTATTTTCCTAATGATGCTGTTTTTGCTGTTATATAGAATGCAAGTTTTGTGAGGTAAGGGAAGGCTCTTCCCAGATATCAAAAGAAGGCCTAGAAAGCCAGGTAAAGAACCCATGACAGGACAATGAAAAAAGCTGTAAGAATAAAGCCAAAGATACAGTGTAGACCTCAGCCAGTTAGAGATGCCAGGAACCTGGAACATCTTCTGAGAAGAGCTGCAGGCTGTGAGCATACAGAGTCTAAGTAAGAGGCCAAGTAAGAGCTATAATTAGGCAAGCCTTAGAGGTGGAGTTATGCAAGCCCTATGAACTTACATGTACACGGCAAAAGAATATAGAGCTATAGGACTGAATTTTTGCCCTGCTGGATTTCAATTTTGCTTTATCCTGCTTCTTTTCTATCCTCCATTCCATTCTTTTGGAGTGGAAATATTTACTTTGTGTCATTATACCTTGGGATTACATAAATTGATTTCTATTTTTACAGAAGTTCATAACTAAGAATTTTCCTTCAATAGCAGAGGTGACTAGGATTTAGATTTCTGAAAAGTGCTGGAATGTTTAGACTCTGGGGAAGGAATTATTATATCGTGGTTGTACACATGGTAGTCTTAGGTTGAACGATGACCTCATGTTTATTTAGACAACTACATGGTTTCAGGAGATGTATTTGGAAGCCAAGTCAAAAGATTATGAGATATGATGGTGGGCCTTTGTTGTGTCAACTAGAATATATTTGGGATCCACCTATGGGATTGTTGTTTTGGTACCAGGGATCGAGCTCATGTCCTTGAGTTTGCAAGGCAGGTAGCGACACTACTGAGCTAAACCCCCAGCCCTGGGTATATTTAAATGGGTCATGAGTTATATTCCTGGTCCCTTGCCCCTTCCTCTTTCTGTCACTGTTCCTCTGCTCTGCTTCACATATACCACAACTAAGCAGCTTTGTTCGGCCATACACTTTGCCATGATATTTTTGCCTTGGAGATAGTTGACCATAGATAAAATCCCTCAAACCTGGAGCCAAATTAAACTTCTGATTACACTTACATGGAAATTTCCACAAAAGAAAATTAATAGAGTTGTAAGACAAGGCTTACCTGGTAGAAGCAAAGATGAAAGGCAAACATATTGTAGAATTGTGTTCCTTTACAATTCCATAAAGTTACTTACTTTTGAAATCCTCACCGTTTATGAGCAGCTCTCTATGAAATTGATTTGACTACAAAGACATCTCATAGTTTACTTACTTTTAAATAGATTTTTAAATGTCACCTATGATTGAAGAGCTATTTAGCCAGTGTAATTTTTGTTTGCTTATCTGCTTGCAAGCACAATGCACATTCCTGACTTAGCCTTTATGAGAAATGGGGTCATTTTTTTGTTCACTAATGTATTCCCTGATTGTAAAACAGTGTTTAAAAATTATAGGACCTCAACTCCTACATATTGAATTAATTAGCTCTTTCATATTGATATGCTGGAACTTTCATGCTCTAAAATACTTTATTTCATCAACTCTTCTACTAAATGCCTATACCTAATTATTGTGTATCACCGTATAATATAAAACATATTTCAAAATGATTGGACTGGTGAATTTTCCATTGTGACTTATCATTGTCCTTTTTTGTATTTTTCTTTTTCTCATTGAGTTTATTGGTAGTTTTTAGGTATTTCAAATTAATAAAGGCTATCTATGGAAACCAACAGCCAACATCATATTTAAATGGCCAGAAACTGAAAACCTTCACATTAAAAGCAGGAACAAGACAAGGATGCCCACTATTATCACTCCTGTTCAATATAGTTCTGGAAACGTTAGCCACAGCAACTGGACAAGAGAAAGAAATTAAAGCAAAAAAGATAGGAAAGGAAGAAATTAAACTATCATTATTTGCTGATGACACGATATTCTACATTGAAGACCCCAAAAATTCCACCAAAAGACTTCTAGACTTAATTAACAGATTCAGCAGAGTAGCTGGATACAAGTTTAACACTGAAAAATCAATAGCCTTCTTGTACACACATAACAGACTCACTGAGTGAGAAATTAGGGAATCAATTCCTTTCACAATAGCATCCCAAAAATGAAATATCTAGGAATAAATCTAATAATGGAAGCAAAAGCCCTCTACACTGAAAATTACAGTACTCTGAAAAAAGAGGTCGAAGAGGATATAAGAAAATGGAAAGATATCCCCTGCTCCTGGATAGGAAGAATCAACATACTGTTTTGGTTTTTTTTTGAGACAGAGTCTCACTATGTCATTGAGAGTAACCTGGAACTCACTATGTAGCCCAGGCTTGTCTCGAACTCACAGCGATCCTCCTGCCTCAGCTTTCTGAGGGCTTGGATTACAGGCATGTGCCACGATGCCCAGCTTCATTGTCCTTTTAAGATGGGAAGTTCTAATAAAAAATTTATCCTAAAATTTTTGGAAAGATTACTGGACTGGATTATCTAGATCATGATTTCTGTTCTTATTTCACTCACTGTTTGACTTTATTCCTTAATTTGCTCATATATAATATCAATAGAGCAAAATTTTTCTAATAGTTTTGTGTACTGATTCTGAAAATCAATGAAAATGTAAGATAGCATTGGTATTTAGATACTATAAGTCTGACACATAATGGAATTTAAAATTATCTTATCTTATCCCAGCTTTCATTCTACTTTTCCTTTCTACATAAGCCAACAATAGCCATTGGTGCAATATGATTCATTCATTTAAAAAAAATGAAATCCTTGGGCCAGAAATTTAGCTCGGTGGCCCAGGGCCTGCCACACAAGTGCAAGGTCCTGAGTTTTATCCCTGGTACAAAATTTAAAAAATAATAATAATTAAAATAATAATAATAATAATAATAGTTTTAAAAAGAAAAAAGAAAGTAATTTATTAATATAATACCATTTTGTAAATTGTCAAGATTTTTTTGTAAGTCAATGAGCAATACTGTCAAGTTGCCTTTGGATATAACCCTGAAATCTGCAGCACTGACTTGCAGTCTTTCAGTTTTAGCCCAATAACTGATCAAATGTTGAAAATTATTTCTAATATTATGAGTAAATTACTCATGGTAAATAATTTTGTAATGCTTTATTAATATGTTAGGATTAATAGAGACTTTAAAATTATATACGGGGGCTGGGGATTTAGCTCAGTGGTTCTGCCACTTGACTCACAAACACAAGGTCCTGAGTTTGATCATCAGTACCAAAGATAAATAAATACATAAATAAAATATATGGAGGAATTAATAAATTATTGTACTGTTCAAAATAACTGCCAAATAGAATTACCTACCTTCAGTCAGAATATCTACTTTTCTATTTCAGCACCTATTATCTAATTATTTGGTTGCTTGTTGGAAAAAGATAGACACAATTATTAGTAATGTTTTACTTCATGGAAAAAGTCTAAAAGATTGAAACATTTCTCCAGAGCTTTTAGAAAAATAATGTGTTATATAATATTTGGTCTTACTACTTTAATGACGCATGCACAAGTAATGTTCAAACTGTGGATAATTATAACTATAATCCACAAAAAATGTTTCAGAAAAATTTTGAAGTGTGGATAATTATAACTGTAATCCACAAATGTTTCAGAGAAATTCATAAGTGTAGCAAATTTTATGCAGAAAATAAAATCTTTTGTGTCTTTAATTTTCATAAAGAATAAGTATCTAGTATAGTATTTAATAGACTCCAAAATGCTTGGACAGTATGAATTCATACCTAATTACTATATATGCTAATAGAAAAATAGATGTTTTCAAATTTCTGTATGTCAACCCATAAAAATATCAATTAATTTTCACCGAGTGACTATAGCAATACTTCTCATGAAGGAAAGTAGTGTACACTTGAATATAATTAACCTCATTGAATTATAAATTCTCTTTCAATAACTATGGTGTAGAGGCTGGGCTTTTACACTTCTAACAAGTCGCAAATGATGCAAATTTTGATCCTGATCACACTTAAAGTTGCATGAGACAATACAGGTATTATTATATAAACTGTTGTGAAGGCAAATGTGGGTCATTTCATAAGTATCTGGAAGATAATTGAGACAATCATCCATATTTTCACTGCATTTTACATTTGAGGCATCAAAGAAGTGGGCTGGCTTCTAAATGGACTGGATGCTTTGGTTTCATGCTTTTCATCAAGCAGAATAAAAATAATGCAGTCTTCAGGACAATATCAATGATGAACCAGGCTCTGAGAAGCACAGGTATGGCTAAATATGTGCTAGTTTTGAATAGCCAAAGGACCTGGGTCATGATTCTGAGCCTGGTTGATAGTCAAGTGAAATTGAACAATTTTCACATTTTTTCTGAACCTGTTTTTTTATTTCTAATATGAAGATAGCTCATTCTCAGTCACTGAGCACTTCTAACTCCCAGACATGTATCTAAGCATTTTAGACTTATTTTCCTAATTTATCTTCCTGACTGTATTAGAAAGATTTCTTTGTTTGCTTGTTTATTTTTGCAGTACTAGAAAACAAGCTCAGGCCCCTGAATAATCTAGACAAGCACTCTACAACTGAGCCACACTCCTAGCCTGATATTGACATATTTATAACTTTCATTTTTATAGATTAGGAAGTTAGAAGACATGAAAGTGAAATAATATTCTAAAAATCAGAATTGCAGCATATGATTTAAGTGGTATTCAAAACCACCCAATTTAACTGCACAGTCTACTCTGCCATATTTCCCTCAAAGGGCTACTATTAACATCAAAACTAAGTAAGAATTAGAAGCAAAGTTTCAGTAGATTGATATTAAAACTTTAAAAAAATTGATTGTGCAGAATATGGGAAAAGTGAGAGGAAAATTGGTTGATAGTGAACTCCTAAATTAGGCCCATTTATTTGCCCAGGTGATAGGCAGCTAGAGAATACCAAGGCTTTGCACTCAGAGGGATGGTCTTTACTGCAAATTACATGCAGAGAGAAACCAAAATGCTCAATGAAGTAACTGCTGAGTTGTGAACGTACGCAAACACTCCCCAAAAATGACTATTTGGATAAGTTCCTAATGGAACTCCTTATTAAGTGGAAAAAGACAAAACAAGTATAGCATGAATGTTGTCTCCCAGCAATAAGATTCTGCTTTTAAGCCTTAACCAATAAATATTAAAGTGATAAATGTTATACATGCATATAATTAAAGTTTTAGACTTTCAATTATCACATGATACATTAATTTCTACTACCAGTTAGTCATCATTCATGAATCATGAGCAATCAAAGAGATCATTGACAGGAAAAGAAGCCCATTTAGTATTACACAAAAAATTTACTTAGTTTTGAAATTTGAAAAGGAAAATCTATTAGTAAAATATTTTGTACTTAGAGATTATTAAAAGTGACACTGTATATAAATGACATTTGTACAACATGTTTACACATTTCAATAAATAGATGCATACTCAAGAAAATATTTTGCTATTGACAGAAATAGGATAAATATTTATGCAATCAGAAAATAGTAAGAATATATTAATTGGTAGTCAAGAGCCTCAAAACAATGTGGGGGAAAAACAGAAAAATGTAACAAAAGTAAATCACATACTTTATACATCAAGTTCATATACATATTGATTGCCATATATGGCTCATATAGTTTCATATTGCATCACTAAAAAGGAATTCACCAACACTTATTTTTATATATATATGCTTTGAGCTCATTCAGGTTTCTAGTTCCTTTATCTTCTGCTTTTCCTCAAGTCATCAGCCACTTTTTATTCATACTTTTCTTCTTAATCAACTCTGACCCTAGGATTCATCTCTACAATTATTTACATTTTATCATCCTCCTGTCCATTACCTATGGGTATTTGCACAAATAATGACCTACAAATTTCAAAACCTGTATGCTTTGAGCTCATTCAGGTTTCTAGTTCCTTTATCTTCTGCTTTTCCTCAAGTCATCAGCCACTTTTTATTCATACTTTTCTTCTTAATCAACTCTGACCCTAGGATTCATCTCTACAATTATTTACATTTTATCATCCTCCTGTCCATTACCTATGGGTATTTGCACAAATAATGACCTACAAATTTCAAAACCTGCATTAATCCAAATTGTTAAGTCATTCATTCCCACTTTAGTTCAGTCAGTTTTATTAATTTCCACAAATATGAGTATTTATTGCATATTTATGGATGCCAACCACACTTGAGCTTTCAGCAAAACAAGAGAATTTGTTCAAGTATCCCTGACAATGTCTTTTTCCTGTTTTCTATATTGTCATTTCAAATTTTCAAAATATTCAATTCATCTCAAATGAGACTATATGTATCTTGACAAAACAACTGAATTTCCTTTATTCCAATCTGCGAAACTATTTCCACCTTTATATAATCACCTTTAATTATTTCAGTCTTTTGCTTTGCTAGATGAACATTTCTGCTGTGCTCTGGCTTACATTCCTTACTCTCTCCTCTGAAATCTTGTTCTATCAGTAGTTTCTCTTTATGCTATATTTACATGTATATATTCTTGTCTATTTTCTGTCTGGTTCTTTTTAGGCTAAAAATGTTTTTAAATTTCTCCAGTGTTAAAAATATTGAATTTTTATTCTTTCCATGCCTCCTTCCATCTCCTAGTCCTTCTCTCTACTTTCCTTAACTGTTAAACTTAAAAATGTTTCCTATATTATTTTTATTTCTTGCCTTTCATTTGCTTTATATTTCCATGTAGTCTAGATCTTGCCTCTAATTCTACAACAAAACTATATCAATTGTATTAGAATAAAATAGACAACCCCTAAAATTCAGTGTTTGATGATAACTTAATAAAGAAGAGTTTTACAAAGATGATAGCAAAGTATAGAGAAACAACTATAGGCTCCCCGTGCTGGTAAGAGTACAGTCATATTAGCACCCTTAGATCTGATAGAGAAAGAAAAGGAAATAGTTACTAAAGCCTGGAAAGAGAATATGCATTTCTGACTATCCTCTCAGATCTCTTTCAAGGCCTTCCTAATAGTTGAATCTATATCAAAATCCATTAATCAAATCCATATGTATCATGTGCCCAGGTATAATGACCACCTTTCAATTCCTAATTCATTCAGGATTGGCAGCATTTGACATGTTGCTCCGACTGCCTTAAAACTCTGTTAAATAAACATTGCTTTCCTTGTTTTCTAGATGAACAAATGCAGTTAAACAAGGTGATTTGCTTAAAGTCACAAGGCTTGGGACTGACAGAGGTTACAACCGCATTTTAATCCCCAACTCTCTGAACTGAAAAATGTATGTATTTGCTGGTATGCACAGGATATTTAGACCTTATGCTTAAAGCGAGGCTACCTGGGTTTGGTTCTCAGTTTAGAAATCTAAGATGATTAAAAGAAACTATCTACTTTAAGCATTTATAAAAGTGCTAAGTACTCCCAAAATGTTAGCTACTATTATTAGGCACTAGTCTTGAAGGTTACTGGAACTTGAAAGAGTTAATGGCTTTCTGAAGCCTCTATATTGATTGCCATTTTCTCCTGACCTTCAATTGCTTTTCTCTAGGAAAGTGGAAAAAGAGATGGTGCTAATTCTCATTTTGCATACAGAGCAGATTTTACTTGGAAAAAAAACTGCAAGATATTCTCATTATAAATTCAGTATCACATTTGGCTTCAGCCTCACAGACAGATCTTGTCTTTCTGAGCAATCATTTTGCAAGACAACTTGAAAGGTGCAATATTTACTTACTCATTTTGTAGGGATAGAAGAAGGATGCTATAGATTTTGTTTGTCTTATTTGGCTCTTTGGAGCGAAGAAGCAAACTGATTTTAAGAATGTTTCGAGAAAGTATAACATTTCAGTACTAAATCAGTTTATGGGGGTTGTTATAGGATATATGGCAAACACACACACACACACACACACACACACACAGACACACACAGACACACACACACTTTTTTCTAGTGCTTTCTCTGTCCACATACCATAAATGAAACATCCAGTTTTCGAAGCACTACACAATAAATGGATGCAGAAGTAGCCTGTGTCTCTTTTGTCATTGACACAGCCTTAGAACCTAGAATGCACTTCTACCTGCTGAGGAAGAGGCACAATTGAATTATCCAGGCATTTTGTTTTTTACTTTCCTTATATTAACATATGCGTGTGCTCCTCTTCAATATCTTGTCTCAGAATCACCTATAAACAATGCACTTTAGTTGGTAGTGATAAAGAAATTGTGTATTCTTCCTTCTGTTTTGAATTTAAGAATTAAACGTTTATTTTTTTCTTAAACAATCTTCCTGGATGAACTCAATTTTCATTAAAACTATGTGCTTCAATTTAACTCATCTTTTTTTTTGTATTATCACCCCCTCATTTCTTTCACTTTTTAGGCTCATAAGATGGAATCAAAATAATTCAAAAACATGTATTTCTCACTTCCATTTATTGCACACTATGACATAGAACACTGGGCACATGGCATTCAGAGAGGGATCAGATTCACTGCCTACATTGAAGGAGCTTATACTTGAAGAAAATGGGTTGCCATTTATTTATTTTTTTCCTCATTAAGTTCATTGGTACATTTTAAGTATACAGTAAAGTTATGTTCATCATTGGGTTCTTGTACCTTTACATGACTTATCTTGGTTCTTATTGTTTCCCAATTCCCCTGCCCTCCATTCATCCCCTCCTCCCTTCCCTATTTGCAGACTTTGTTTCCTTTTTTTCTTTTTCTTATATATTTTTTCTTTTACCTCCTTACTCTTCCCATACCTCTCCCACTTGCACTACACCATTAGACCATGTCTTCCTATTACACAATATCAATTATACATTTTGATCCTTATTTACACTTTTAGTTTTTCACACCAGGGAAACTATCAGTATTTACATGTATCTCATTAATTTCACTTAAGTGGATGGCCTCAATGTGCATCCACTTAGCTATAAATGTGTCTAATTTCTTATTTTTTATAGCTGAATGATATTCCAAGTTTTATCTATTACAAACTGACCAATACAACATGGGTGAGCATATATCACTGTAGTATAATATTTTAATTCTTTTGGGAAGATACCTAGCAGATGAATAGCCTGGTCAAAAGGGACTTTTATACTAGTTGTTCAAGGTATCTCCTTATTAATTACCACAGTGCTTATACCAGTCTACACCTGCACCAAAAAGGAAGAGGGGTTCCTTTCTTGACAAAGCCCACCAGCATTTGTTATTGGTTGATTTCTGGATAGCAACCATTCCTTCTGGGGTAAGGTGGAATCTTAGTATTGTTTTAATCTGCATCTATCAAAAGACCAGTGATGTTGAACATTTTTCATATGTTTGTTTGCTTCTTTTTTTGTCAGAGAAATGTCTGTACACTACAGATGCCCATATTTTAGTTGAGTATATTTGGGCGATCTGATTTTTTTTTAATTCTTTATATATTCTAGATAGTAGATGTTTATCAGAGGAATAGCTGGTAAAACATTTTTCCCACATTGTAGGCTGTCCCTTAGCTCTGTTGGTGGTTTCTCTTGCAGTGAAGAAGATTTTTTTTAAAAAGATGAGATTCTAGGTGTTCAGTCTTGTCCTACTTCCCATGCTACTGAGGACTTGTTCATAAAGGATTTTCCTAGGCTGATGTCTTCAAGAGTTCTACCTCACTTATCTTCCAGAAATTTTAATGTTTCTTCTTTAATATTTAGATTTTAAATTACTTGGATATTAGTTTAGGGAATAGTGAAAGACAGGGTTCTAGTTTTAATTTTTGGAAAGTTGAAATCCAGTTTTTCCAACACAATTTATTGAAGAAGTTATCTTTCCTCCGGTGAGTATGGTTAGCTCTTTTGTCAAACATGAGGTAGCTGAGTATGTCTGGAGATGTTTCTGCATCTTATAATCTATTCCACTGATCCTCAGGTCTTCTTCTTTGTCAGTACCATACTGTTTTTATCATAGTAGCTTTGTAGTATAGTTTCAACTTGGGGATTGTGATACCCTTTGTCATGTCTCTGTTGCCTATAGTTGCTTTTGCTATTCTAGGTCTCTTCTGATTCCAAATACATATTATATTGTTTTCTCTAGTTCTGTAAAATATACTGTTAGGATTTCCTTTGGGATTTCATTGTATCTGTATAAAAGTTTTGGAATTATGGACATTTTTGCTATGTTCATTCTTCCTAACCAGGATCAAGGGATGTCTTTCCATTTTCTTATAACATCTTTGATCCCTTTTCTCAGTGTGCTGTAGTGTTCAATGTAGAGTTCTTTTACTTTCTTCATTAGATTGATTCACAGATATTTCATTCTTTGGATGCTAGTGAAAGAAATTGTTTCCCTTTTTTCTCTCTCAGTGAGTCTGTTATTTGTGTACAACAGAGCTACTGATTTTTGAGTGATGACCTTGTATCCAGATACTCTGCTGAATCTATCATTTAAGTTTACAAGTCTTTTGGTGGAGAGTTTTTGGGTCTTCTATGTAGAGTATCATATCATCAGCAAATAATGACATTTCAAATTCTTCATTTCCTATTTTATTGCTTTTATTTCTTTCTCTTGTCTGATTGTGGTGGCTAATGTTTCCAAAATGATATTGAATAGTAGTGGTGATACTGGACATTCTTGTCTTGTTCCTCCTGATTTTAGTGTGAAGGTTTTCAAATTTTGACTAGTTAGTGTGATGTTGCTAGTTGCTTTTCCCTAGATAGCCTAGATCAGGTTGAGATAAAGAGCATCTCTTCCGATTTTCTGCAGTTTTTATCAAGAATGGATGTTGAATTTTCTTGATTGCCTTTTCTTCATCTATTGACATGATCATATGTTTTCTGTACTTGACTCTATTAATATACTGTATTGCATTAATTGATTTACAAATTTTGAACCATCCTTATATCTCTGAGATAAATCCAATTTGGTCAGGGTGCATGATCTTCTTGATGACACTCTGTATTCTGTTAGTTGTTATCTTATTGAGTATTTTTGTATCTATGTTCATTAGGGAGATTGGCCTATAGTTCTCTTTTTTGTTTTTGTCTTTCTCTGGATTTGGAATTAAAGTAACACTTCCAGAAATGAATTAGGAAGTATTGCTTCCCTTTTAACTACATTGAAGAGTTTAGAGAGTAGTTGCCATAGATCTCTAAATCTCTTGTAAAATTCAGCAGTGAAGCAAGCAATCAAAACATGAGCTTTTCTTTCTTGGTTAAGCTTTAATAATATTTCCACTTTCACTGATTATTACTGGGGTATTTAGAATTTTTATGTCTTCTTCTTTCAACTTTGGTAATACTTATATATCTAGGAATCAGTCCATTTCTTCTTTGTTTTCCATTTTATTATAGTATAGGTTTTCAAAGTATGTATTGATGATCCTCTGGACTTCTGCTGGATCTTTTGTGACTTCACCTTTTTCATTCCTAATTGTATGAATCTGAGTCTTTTCTTTCCTATGTTAGATAAGGATTGCTAGGGGTTTATAGATTTTTTTATTATTTTGCAAAACTGACTCTTCAATTCGTTTTTTGTGTCTTTCTCTAGTTTCCACTGCATTGATTTCTACTCTGATCTGTATAATATCTTCCTCTGTGTAAATTTGGGTTTGTCTTGCTCTTCTTTTTTTCTAGGAGTTTAAGATTCCCCATTAGGTTGTTTATTTGAACTCACTCTTTTTTCCTAGTATGGGCATTCATTGCTATAAATTTCCTCACTGAACTGCTTTCATTGTGTCCCATATATTCCTGTATATTTTCTTGGCATTATCATTTATTTGCAAAAACTGTCTGATTTTTTTTAATTTCCTGTGACCCATTTGTTGTTCAGGAGAGTGTTACTCAATTTTCGTGAGTTTGTGAAATTTTTGCAGTTTATTTTGCTATTGATCTCAAGTTAAATTGAATTATGATCTGATAACATACATGGCATAACTTCAGTTCCTTTTCATTTACTTAAACATGTTATATGAGCTACTATGTGTTCTATTTTGGATAATGACCCATGGGTAGCCCAAAAGAATGTATAATCTGATTTTGTGGGTTGGAACACTATGTAGACGTCTATTAAGTCCATTTGTTCAAAAGCTTGCTTCATTTCAAGTATTTCATTGTTTATTTTTTGTCTAATGACCTGTCTATTTGTGACAGTGGTGTATTTATGTACCCTACTACAATTGTATTTTGATCACCAGTTTAATTGCAGTATGATCTGATATTATACATGGGATATCTTCAACTCCTTTGCATTTACTTAAACACGTTCTTTGAGCTAGTATGTGGTCTATTTTGGAGAATGACCCATGTGCAACTGAAAAGAATGTGTGCTTTGATTTTGTGAGGTGGAACACTCTGTAGACATATGTTAAGTCCATTTGTTCAAAGGCTTGTTTCAGTTCTAGTATTCTATTGATGATTTTTTGTTTAGATAATCTGTCTATTTGTGATTGTGTGATATTTAGGTCCCCCCGTACAACTGTATTAGTGTTTATTTGTTTTTTCATGTCCCTTAATATTTGTTTTGTATAGTTTGGGGCATTAGTATTTGGTGCATATATACTTATGATTATCATCTCTTCCTGTTGAATTGTTCCCTTTAAAAATATGTGGTGACCTTTTTTGTCTCTCTTAATAAGTTTTGGGTTGAAATTTACTTTGTCTGCAAATAAAATAACTATCCCTGCTTTTTTCTGGGATCCTGTCACCTAGAGAACTGTCTTCTACTTTAGGGCTATGATTTTCTTTTTGAAATATATGTGTTTCTTCTATACAACCTATTGTTGGATTTTGCTTTTTAATCCATTTGCCAATTTATTTCTTTTGATTGGTGAATTGAGGCCATTAACTTTGATGGTCAACATTGATGGTTATCACTGACATATAGACTTATCATAATCATGTTATTTTCCTGGTGTTGGGTCTTTTTAATTTTTCCCCCTCTCCCTTTAATTTCTTGAATTGCCTGTTGGATTTGCTCTGCTAGGCCTCATGGCATAGTGACCTTCATTGGCTTTTTCTAGGATGTTGTTTACATACTTGTGAGTGCTGGTTTGGTATTCATGAAGTTTTTCAGGTCTTCTTTGCCATGGAATTATCTTATTTCTCCATCATTTTTGAAAGATTCTTTTGCAGGATATATCAATATAGGTTGGAGGTTCTTTTCTTTTATGGCTTAGAAGACTTCACACCAGGCTCTTCTTTACTTGAAGGTGTGTGTTTAAATGTTTGCCATGTTTTGGTACCAGGGATTACTTTGGACCTTAGGTTTGTGAAGCAGGTGGCAGAACCACTGAGCTAAATCCACAGCCCGAGTTTGTTTGTTTTTTTTTTGTACCAGGGATTGAACTTGGATACGTGGATTTGTGAAGTAGGTGCCGGAACCACTGAGCTAAATCCCTGGCTAATTTGCTGTGATTTTGTTGGGCTTTCCTTTGAATGTGATTTTTTTCTTTTCTCTAACTGCTTGTAGTATTTTGTTTTTCTGTTGGGTATCTGGGATCTTGACTATTACAGGTCTAGTCATAGAATTTTTTTTTATCATGGTTAGTTGTAGTGCTATTTACCTTAATTACCTATATGCCAAATTCTTCTGCTCTGTTTGAGAAGTTTTCTGTCATTCTTTCTGTGAACGATTTTATGTCATTTGCACTTTCTCCTGCTTTTTCATGTTCTCCTACTGGTCTTATATTATTCTTCTTTTCATCATCTGGGAGATTTTTTTATTGATTTCTCATGTTCCTTTACTATTTTTAAGAGATCTCTGTTTTCATTGTCACAGATTACCATTCTGTCTTCTGTATCTGATATTCTTCCTTCAGATCAGATTCTGTTGTACATACTTTCAATATAGTTTTTTTTTTCCCTTGAGTTTATTGGTACTTTTTAGGTGTACAATACAGTTACATTCATCATTGGGATCTTGTACCTTTACATGATATATCTTGGTTCTTATTTTTTCCTCACACCCATGCCCTTGCTTCAGCCCCTCCACCCTTTCCTATTTTCAAAGACTTTGTTTCCATTTTTTCTTTTTTTCATATTTTTTTCTTTTCCCTTATTTGTTTTTTCCTACTATTCAAAATAGTTTTTAATCTCCTATTCTGGTTGTTCTTGGCTTCCATCAGGGTCCTGAGCTCATCCATGTTTTTTTATCCATTTCTGTTCTAGAGTGTTTAATCATGTCTTTAATTCTGCTCTCCATCTCTGTAGTTATCTGAAAAATTATTTATGTTTTGAATTTTTCTAAAGCCTCATTTACCTATTTTTTTTCTTTTACTTCCTGTGCTAGGTTGTCCAGGTGGTTGATTATCAGACTTTCCCACCTGAATTTGTCTTTGATGAGATGGAAACCTGTGCTTTTGCCTTGCTTAAATGTGTTCTATTTTCTATTGTTATTTTTGGTACTCTCCTCAATTTATTTCCTGGGTTAATACTTCAATCTTCCTGATATAAATTGACTTTAGCTTTAGAGTCTCTAATGACTCTGAGCTTATCTCATTTTCATTTTAACAGGACAGGCAACTGATCAGATCAGTCACAACATCTTAGCCCATGTGATACAATAAACAACACAATAGCATCAAGCATAATGTAGAAAGGGACAATTTGCTGTAGTTAGTAATCTATCATTGTTAAATTTGTGAATTAAATAAAAGTTGAGGCTGGAGCTCAGGACAATAGCCTTTATTTATTTTTATTTTTATTTTAATTATTTTGTTTTTTTGAGACAGGGTCTCATTATGTAGTTGAGAATGACCTGGAAATCACTATGTAGCTCAGGCTGGTCTCGAACACACAGTGATCCTCCTGCCTCAGCTTCCCAAGTGCTGGGATTACAGGCATTCGCCACCACACCTGGACACACAATGGCCTTCATGACCCCCTGTACTTCTGCAGTGTAAATCTAGGTGGCAGTACAGCCAGGAGGTCAGAGGTGCTGGTGGGGGTGTGTTATTGGGGCCCATGTGTCTCTGCCTTCACCAGTCTTCTCACACTAGCAGGTTGTCATTTATTAATTAATTTAATCCAATGAAATCAGTGAAATAAGTCATCTTAAGTTCAGACAGATAGAGGTAAACTTAGAACACATTATTAAACTTTCTAATTTTAATTCATGAAAAAACCATTAACCAAATTCAATAACAAGAGGTTTTCATACATTGAATCAGTATCTTATCATAATTAGCTAGAAAGAGGAAATTTTGTTTGTTTGCTTAGAAATTCAAAAGTGCCTGTATAATTGTTCCTTTTATTTAGATCAAGGAAGAGAATATGAGAGATGTGTTAATACATATTTTGATATCGAAATTTTGGCTTCATTAAACTTTTCATAATTAGAGAGCATCTTCTTCCTCTGTACTAATAATGTTTTCTTTCATACATAAATATAATATTTATTCACATATTCAGAGTGATTCATGGTTGGGTGAGGAATTGGATGAAGGTATACGGATTCTTTACCCTTTTTCCAATAAGTCTTATAATAAAAAGCAGATGTTGTTTAGAATGGTGTAATAAATTAAGATGGTAGAAAACATGGAGATAGATTTCTGGATATGGGAAAATGTTGAGGGAAATGGGGGAAGGAGCAAGGAAAGGGCAGTAAAATGATAAAGATGAGATATTATGTGTAATGTATATAATATGTATATATCCTAAAAATGAATGCAATAGTGATGTAATACAAATATTAGTAAAAATATTTTTTCAAAAAAATCAATAAAATGACAGTTGCTGTAGATATACCATGACGTGAAGATCACTAGTTCAACAGAAAAAAATAAGTTGAAGAGCTTCTAGACCTGGATCCAGATTAAAATGGTCTTTGATACAAATCATCTTATTGTCATTTAAAAATTTTGTCAGGCTTCAATATATCCTATCTCTGAAATATAAAGTGCCTTCCTGCTTCACTGGGACACTTCCAGTCCAGCAACAGAGAGTATGATCTATACTAATAACTACTAGTTGAGATATTCTATGTATGAAAAACTTAATACTTTTTTCCTTCAATTATTGCATTTCAAAGGAAGAGTTTCATAATTTTCACCTAACACTTTCATGCTTTATACGAACTGGTGCTTTGTCCTTTGGTTTTATCCTCATGATTTTGTTAGCTCTAGGATCTGACAAACAGTTATTTAGGCTAAAAAGTTAAAGTTGTTAATCCTAATGAGCTAGACAAATGAGTTGGTGGATGCAGCAATTTTTGCCTTCATAGAATGAGAACCAGTACATGCCAGGCTTGTTTGAAATGCAGACTTTCTGTTTATGATTGTATTAAGAAGAGGGTCCTCATAAATAGTAAAAGATCTCTTTCCATATATTGCACTGGCACTAAAGTTTTGAACTTTTAAAAAATTATATGTTATTAATACATATGTGTAATCCATAATGTTTACATTCCTTGTTGGGCAGCTGATGCATTTATATCACACACCTTAATTCCTTTTTTCAATCCCTTTCTTTTCCCTCTCTCCCCTATCCACCCATCTCTTTATCCCCTTGTTTTGTTTTTTTTTGTTTGTTTGTTTCTGTATAAGTTTGCAGTACATAATATTTACATTGCTAATGTGGAATTGGTACATTTTCCTAATACATTCCAATTCATTTATCTTCTCCTATCCCTTCCCTCCCTCCCTTACCTTCCATTTCTTGATCTCTGCCCCTCTGAGAAAGATCTGTCTCTCTGTGTCTTATCATCTGTCTTTTATTTTGTTTGTTTTTATATGTACATATATGTATACATGCATGTGCATATATGTATGCATATGTATGTGTGTATATATATGAATCTCAATGTTTGCAAAGCAACACCTTTTTAGTATTTGACATGTGCTCCTCTACTTTCTATTCTATTCTATTTTAGAAAGAATATAATTATGTAATAAATTGATTTCACTACCTTTTAATAGCATCAAGCCACATTTTTAGATGAGATTGGGTGTGTTCAGAGCATTATAGATTATAGACTACTTACATCTTTAAAAGAATTGATGCAAGTAATATAATGTAATTTCATAATATACCACAACTACTTCTTTCCTTGCAGTCATTCTTCTGAATCATGAGACCTACCACAAACTTGCTCAGTGTATCAAGTATTATATATTCTGTCTAGAAACTGAAGACACTTCATTAAATGTCAGACTAATTACTATGGAATCAAGAGGAAAAATATTAAAGTTACTAATTACAAGGTTAATGGTCATAAAATTGTTCCATGCAACTTACTATAACATTAGAAATGGAGACTAATTTTTTTAAATAATGTTTTTTCATTGATTTTATTGGTACCTTTTTTGGTATCCAGTACAGTTATATTCATCATTGGGATCTTGTACTTTTACATGATGTATCTTGGTTCTTATATTTTCCCTGTTCCCCTGCCCTCCCTTCACCCCCTCCACCCTTCCCTATTTACAAAGACTTTATTTCCATTTTTCCTTTTCTCATAATTTTTTTCTTTCCCCTTCTTTCTTTCCCCCTACCCTTTACACATTCCCTACTCCTTTAAATCCTTTATCTCCATTTCACATTATCAATTATACAATTTGAACTTTATTTGCACTTTTAGTAATAATCTTAAGACAGTGAGAAAATAGATACTTCAGAGCTCTTATCTTCTTTTCAAAAAATTCTTAAAGTAAAATTAACATTAAATAAAATATTCTTTTATTAAATGCAGTTTGATGTCTTTCAACAAGTGTATATATCCATGTAATGTTATTAATCAACATCACAATCAAAATATAGCTTACTTTCATCACGCAAGTAAATTTCCTTATTCTTTTTGCTGCACCCTTCTACTAACTTCCAGGCTCTTGAAACTAATGACCTGGTTATTATCCATATAAGTTTGTTTCTTGTGACTTTCTTGTTGCAGAGATAAAATGCCACACACCCAAAAATTAAAGGACAAAGGGTTTATTGTATCTCAGTTTGTGGAGGTTTCAGTTTATAAGTGGTTGGCTCTGAGACAGGGTTGCATAGTAAAAGAGAAACAGTGTATAGCAGGGCCAGCAGGAAGCAATGAGCCCTCCTTTTTTCCCATTTTACTCAATCTAGTAAATCTATCATCCACACCCAGATTGGTTTCATTAAACCAATCAATGAAATAATCCAGTATCATACACTCATAAGGCAGTATCACACACAGAAGATCTAGTCACTCCCCAAAACCTCACCTATGAGCACACGATGCTTCAGGGAGATATCTAGATACAAGCCATATTTCTGCCCCTACTCTCCAAAAGACTCATGTGCATCCTTTCATGCAAAATTCATTAAGTCCATATCTAAATGTTGCCAAAGTTCTAATAGTTTCAGCATTGGTGAAAGGTCCATGTTCAAATTCTCCTTGGAGATTTAAGCCAAATACTTAGCTGCCAGTCCCTGTAAAATGAAAAGAAAGAGAAATAATTCCATATACTGAAAGGTATAAATAGGAGAATAGAAAGGAATGGGAGCCAAGAAAGATAAAAATGTAGTGGGGGCCAACATTAAATATCTTAATTCTATGTCCAGCATTTGGGGTGGTCTTTGGCAAGATATAAACTCCAATAAACTTGAGTGACCTTTCCCCTGTGATACTGCTTGTGACTGTGACCCTCATGGCCTCTCTTTTGTTTATATCCATATTTCTGGCTTCTCCAACCTTCTGTTATCTCCCCTGCACTTTTGGCTTGACCTTTTCAACTTTACAAACTGCCCCCTCAGGGGCACACTACCTGGCCTCCTATGCCTTCTTATGAAATCTGGGTGGAAGCCTTCCTGTTTCCACAACTCTTGTCTTCTGTATGCATGAAAAACCAGCACCACGTAGATGGTGCCAAGAACTGCTGCCTATTAAAGCAGTAGATGAATACATATGAGGCTTCCGAATGCCTGGATGGCTGAGCACATGGAACAAAATTCTGAGGGACAAACCTCTACTACCTAGGCTGCTACTATTCTAGAACATGGTACCCTGTAGTTTCTCTTCTCAAAGCAAAGACTTTCACCTTTGTAGTTTTGAGGCTGCAAAGCATGGAGTCCTGGTGGTTCTTGTGACGCCCCCGGGCCATGTTTTCTACTGTCTTGTTCCATAGCACTTGGCTTTTTAATGTTAATCTTTTCAGCAGTCAAGTTTTCCTTTGCTTCTTCTTTGCAGGGCATGGGTATACCAGAGTTTCCTTTCTGGCAAAACTCAAAATCCTTTAAATCATTCTTCTGGGCTGCTTGCTCTGGATTGTCACTGTACAGCCATCTAAAAGCCCTGACAGTAGTCATGCAAATGCCAAGACATAGACTCTCTTGAAATTTCTCCCATCAGATTAATTACGTACCACCCTTATCCTCAGTCACCTAAAATGTCTCTTGAAATGAGAAAAATGCTGGCACATGCTTGGCCAAAGTGTAACACATATGTCCTGGAGTAGAACTGCTAATTGAGTCCTCATTCCCAACTAAAACCTCCTGAGCCTGATCTTTACTGACTGCATTTTTATCAGTATTCTGGTCTTCTGAATTCCAACTAGAATCTCCTATCATTATAGGGCTGTTTCTCTAGCCAGCATATCCAAACCATTCCAAACTTCTCTCATTAACCAGGTCCTTTGAAGCATGTGGACAGCTTGTTAGAGCAATGAAACAACTTCCAGTAAAATAAAAATCTGTTTCAGCTACTTTCTCATTGCTGAAACAAAATACCTGACATCCACAAATTAAAAAAGCAAAGGTTTTACTAAGTAGTTTGTAGAAGTTAAAGTCCATATTTGGCTGGTTCCAAGACAGGGTGACATAGCAGAAGGGTATGGCAGAGGAGAAACAGTCCATGGCATGACAGACAGGAAGCAGAAAGCCTGCCTTCTTTTATTCTGTTTAATTCCATTCAAAGTCACAGTGATCCTCCTGACTCAGCCTCCTGAGTGCTGGGATTACAGGCATGTGCCAACATGCCCTGCTGAATCTCATTCCAACATTCAATGAACTATTGTCCCAAAAGTTCTTCATCCTTGCCGAAACTTGCAATTTCCAGTTTGTTCAATTTTAATCATTATATTTGTGATGAATTGTCAACTTGAGTGGGAACACCCAGCTGAATTGAGTCAGCATGGTTTGAGGTGACAAAAATCCACTTTATGAAGGAAAATTGTCAGAATGGTATAAAAAGGAGAAGAGGAGGGAAGAATTTCAGCTGATTTTCCTCAGAAGAGCTTTATCACACCAGATTTCCTTAAAGGAAGTTAAGATGTTCTCTTGGAAAGATTTCCTTGTCATCAACAAGGATGGCTGCTCTTCTCTTCAACAGAGCTCCAGTGTTGTTTTCATTTGCTTTGGGCATCATTTCTTGGCTTTTGATGCAGATTCTTCAGCTTCCAAGACTAGCCTTTTGGCCTGCCAGTACAGATTCTAGCTTCTAGTATGAGCTTTTCAACCTCCCAATGCAGATCGCTCGGTCTTTAATCATGGATCCTTTTGCCTCCTAATGAGGATTCATAGGAATTATTGTCTTAAACTCCAGGCCTTCAGCTAGATCCTTCAGAAATCTATCACAAGGGCATAAATTTTGCAGTCTTTTACACTTGTATCTGTGGGCAGCCATTGTAGGACACGCATACATTTCTGTGTCCTGCACTAAATCTGTTTCAGAGCATGTGCAGTCTTGAAGAGCCTTGCCTTGGTCCTGCAAGCTCTTGTAAACACTGACTGATACAGTTATATATAGTAGTATCTTATTTTTGTTTTCCTACTTCTATTATTAGAGAGAAATTATAATTAGACATATGCTATTTTGTTCTTTCTTTCCTTCCTTCTTTCTTTCTTTGAAACAGGGTATTGCTATGCAATTCAAGGTTGCCTTAAACTCACTATGTGGCCCAGCCTGGCCTCAAACTTGTAGCAATCCTGCCTCAGACTCATGAGTCCTGGCATCACAGGTATGTGCCACCATCTCTGGATACAACATTTATACTGAAATAATTGAATGCACTTATTTCAGTTAGGACAAAGTCTAGCCAGATGGCAAATCACACTGCTAAATAATCCTCCTAAATCTATCTCTATATGATGTAATGTTCCTGAACCCCTAAAGATACATTGATGTTCAATACATGTTTTTAAACACTGTGATATTATTTAAACATTTTGCAGGAATCCAGGAAATGTTTAAATGTGCTATTTAAGTATATGAGTTTTTCTATTTGGAGAGGCTTAAGTATGGTACAGTAAATTAAATAAAATCATAATATAACAGAAAAAAATAAAATCTGTGTAAAAATTCTACTTTCTAATCAAAACATGTACACTGAGAAAATTAATGATTAAGGGAAATATAGGAGATGAGGATGGAAAGGAAAGTCAGATTCCAAGATGGTATTTGACAAGTGTTATATCCAAGAACCAAAATATAAAATGACTTTTACTTGTTTGCCTGTGTATGTATGTCCATGACTTAATGTGTTATTCTCCATTTACTTGTCTGTTATTTCCTTTACCAATCGAATACATATTTGCTTAGTAAATCTCCTATTGAAAATTATCCTCTATCTTTACTCATGTTTCACAACTTGTCATTGCTGTTTGTCATAGTTTGCACATAACATCTATCAGAAGCCATTCTTTTTTATATATATTTTTTATTTTGTACCAGGGATCGAACTTGAGACCTTGTGCTTGTGAGGCAGGTGGTGGGACCACTGAGTCAAGTCCCCAGCCCTCAGAAGCCAACTACTTAGCCTTGATTTTGAGTTAGATGGCCTTTTTTCTGATTCTGTGGCAACCTATACTTAGCCCATCACCTCTACCTACAATGTTCATTTTATATTATGATGGAATATTCATTTGTCCATTTTCCCTACACAGTAGAAATTCCTTAAAGAAGAGACAAAGTCGTGTCTATTTTACACCATCCACACCAGTCAGAAATCATTAGTGTGGACATGTATGTCCTTTCCTTTTGTGTAACTACCAAAGAGTAAAATGGCTGGAGATGTATAATGGCTGATTGGTGTGTAAGTAAAAAATTATTACATAATGAGTACTCAATAAATATTCAATTAATGAACTCATGATTTCTACCTTTATCTGACTCATCCATTTTGATAGGAATTTTCAGTGTCTTGCACAGTTATGGCTAATGTTGAAATTTCAAGCATCCTTCTGTAGACGTATTCTTTGGATAAAGTGGCAGCTAGCTATCTTCTTATCAATGAATTGTCCTGTCACCATATCTTACTCCATTCTCTCTAATGTATAATGCAATGGTTAAGCTTAATTGTGTTAATTGACTGATTTGGGAGTTGCTAGGTATTTAGTAAAGAACACTTCTGTGTATGCCTTGTATATGTCCTCTGGCCTCCTTCTCTCTGGCACCATTTCCCTGCTCTTGTCCTGGTTACCATCATTGCCTGTCCTCACTCTTCATGAGGTGATTAAAACTCTGCTTGTCTAAATTGTGAGTGGTGGGCATTGGGTCCAAGTGATGGAAAAGCTAACTAATATTTATATGCCTTCTAAATATCTACTATAAATACTGAAATTTCTCTGGTGTGAGAAGTTGTTTGTGTAAATGAGGATCAAAATGTATAATGGGAAATGTGAAACAGGAATAAAAAGTCTATAGAGGAAGAGGCATGGGAACTGGGAAGAGGAAAGAAGAGAAAGGAAACAATATGAGAAAAGAAAAAAATGGAGATAAAGTCTTTGTAAATAGGGAGGGATGGAATGGTTGAAGGAAGGGCAAGGGAAATGGGGGAAAATGCACACCAAGATATAGCATGTAAAGGTACAAATTCCCAATAATGAATATCATATTGCATATCTAAAATGTACCAATAAAATTAATAAATAAAAAAAATCTATGGAAATGTACTGCAGCACCATTGTTCACTCACTCTCAGAAAGAGAGACATGTGAGTCAAAAGATTCTGTAAGTGTGAGATGAGGAAATGTTAAAGGATCCAGAAAAATTTTTTAAACAAAGGCCTTTCTTTCCTCTATTCAAGGGTCTCAACCCCAGGCCCAAAGTCTGGTCCTTGGCTTGTTAGAAAACAGGTTGCAAATTAGGAAGTAAATGGCAAGAGAGTGAAGCTTCATTAGTACTTACAGATGCTTCCCATAGCTGACATTACCTCCTGAACTCCATCTGTCTTGCAGATCCATGGTGTATTAGATTCTTATAGGAGCATCGATTATCTTTCACAAACTTAACCCTGGTGCCAAAAATATGGGTGATAACTGCTCTTTAGGCACATGTTTCGAGGTGCAACTATAGGATATGTATGTCATCCAATTTGTGCCCCTAAATTGATTGTATTTGTACTTATAATATTTGCTTAAATTAGCAGCTTAAAATGAAGGAATATGAAGGAAACAGAATGCCACATTTTAGTATTTTCCTACATTTTATCTGCTGGTTCAGTGCACAACTAAAATCACTGTCCTTGTTTTTCTATGTGAACTCTTTTAGATAACTGCTCCTCTCATGTAGGCAAAAGCAAAACAAAACAGAAAAATAAGTAAGCACTTAAAATTTTTATGATTAAGGGAAATAATGTGAAAGAAACACATTAAAACTGTGAAATGGTGTTACTTTGATGCACTAGGTAACAGATATAATAAATAGCTAGAAAATTATTAATCTTCAACTGCATCAAACTACAAATAGCACCTGGTTATAACAAATATGTTTCATAAGTTGTCTTAAAAATACATTTTCTCAGTATTACCATAGCAATGTAAGAAGTTAAACTGCTTTTGACTTTCAAATAATTATATTTTAAAAGAGGATTCATTTTTTATGCAAACATGGCTAAGAAACATCGCTCGATATTGACCACTTCACATGGCTGCATTTAAAAATATGTCATGAAAATAGCCATACTACCAAAACTGCTATACAGGTTCAATGCAATTCCAGTTGAAATTCCAACACTATATTTCACAGAAGTAGAAAAATGAATCCAAAAATTCATTTGGAACCATAAGAGACCTGGAACAGCAAAAGCCATCCTAGGCAAGAGACACGTGGTAGCAGGTATAACAATTCCCAATTTGAAACTATACTACAAAGCCACTGTGATAAAAACAGCATGGTACTGGTAAAGCAACAGACCTGAGGATCAATGGAAGAGATTGGAAGACACAAAAACAAATACAGATGTACTCAGCTATGTCATCTTTGACAAAGGAGCTGACCATCCCCGCTGGAGGAAAGATAGCCTCTTTAATAAATGATGTTGGAAAAACTGGTTCTCAACCTGCCAAAGGTTAAAACTAGACCCTTATCTTTCACCATGCACCAAATTAAAATCCAAGGGGATTAAAGATCTAAATATTAAAACAAAAACACCAGACTTGCTGGATGATAAGTTAGGCAGAACTCTTGAAGACATGGGCATAGGAAAAGATTTTATGAACTAATACTCAGTATCATGGGAACTAGCAGAAAGAATCAACAACTGGGATCTCATCTTATTAAAAAGCTTCTGCACTGCAAAAGAAACCATCAACAGAACTAAGAGACAACCTACAATGTGGGAAAAAATTTTTACCATTGGCTCCTCAGATGAAGGACTATTCTCTAGAATATATAAATAACTCAAAACAATCAGCCCTCGCCAAATATAAGGACTCAATGAACAAATGGGCATCTGAAATGAACAGACATTTCTCAGACAAAGAACTAAAAACAGCAAGTAAATACATGAAAAAATGTTCCACATCACTGGTCATTCGAGAGATGCAGATGAAAACAACACTGCGATTCCACCTCACCCAACAAAGAATGGCTGCTATCAAGAAATCAAACAATAACAAATGTTGGCAGGATTGTGGGGAGAAAGGAACCCTTCTCCATTGTTGCTGGGAGTGCAGAATAGTACAACCACTATGGAAATCAATATGGAGATACATCAAAGAGCTAGGACTAGAGGTTCCATTTGACCCAGCCATCCCTCTGCTGGGTATCTTTCCAAAAGAATTAAAAGAATCATAACACAGTGATATATGCACATATGTTTATAGTGGCACAGTTTGTAATAGCTAAAACTTGGAAATAGCCCATTTGCCCATCAGTTGGAAACTGGATAAATATTTGGTTTTTCTATAAAATGGAATACTACTCAGCCATAAAGAATGAGAAATTAGATTCATTCTTAGGAAAATGGATGCACATTGAGGATATACTCCTAAGTTAAATAAATAAGCAACACATGTGTAAATATCAAATAGTTTCTCTGGTGTGAATAAAGTGTAATAGTACATAAAATCCTAATGATGTAATGGACAATGTGAAATAGGAAGAAAGGGGCTAAAGGTGTAGGGAATGTGGGAAAATTAGGGAAAAGCTAATAAGGGAAAAGAAAAAAATGAGAAAATGAAGGAATGGAAATTAAGTGTTTGTAAAGGGGGAGGGAGGAGGAGTGAGGGGTGGGCAGGGACAAGGGGAAAAAATGAGAACCAAGACCTGTCAAGTAAAGGTACAAGATGCCAATAATGAATGTAACTGTACTGTATACTTAAAATTTACCAATAAACTCAATGAGGAAATAAATTTTTAAAAATTTAAAAATATGGCATAAAATGAAGAAATAATTGATAAGCTAAGGAGAAAATTGAAAATTAACAGCTCAGCTAAGAGTTTTAAAATAATTTCATGGCATAATGTGTAATGTGGTATGTAAAACAAACCAAGAAAAAGCCATAATCCAACAGATAAAATCTATATCTATCTATGTATGCAGTTGCTGGAAAGGCGAAGAAAATTAGAAAATTTAAAGAAAATCCTATAGGATAACAACAGGAAATAGTATAAAATTATACCAGGTTGTGAGACACAACATACAAAACTTTGTTTGGGTAGTCCATTAAAGTTCCTTAAGGTTATTAATATAAAGGTGACAACTGAGCAAAAGGAAGAACAAAATCCCCCTTAACTTGTTCAGGCATCCACATGACTTATTCCTAAATATGTGGTATTAAACCACAAAGGAAATCACAATAAAAATAGTGGCAGGTGGAGTAAAACCTTTTACACATGATTTTAGAGAATATTTGTTATCTCACTATTCATTCTTATTTCATAAATTAAGAAATAGCCCTAAGTGGAGTAAATACATTTTAGAGAAAACTAAGTGGTATAACCTGGGCAAGATCATATCTGATTCAAAGTGTTATACTTGTCCCATTTTACATCATTGTTCCTCAAGAAGTACAGAAATCTTTCTCAGTACTATGATAAATACATTTTATGTGCTTGCCTATATTTGTTTTTAAGAAAAAGATTGAGGTAGTGGATTTCACACCATATAAAAGAGAAACCATAACTGAGGGCTGATGCAAAGAAAGAATAAAAAGAGGTACAAAGGAAAATCTGAGGCATAGATATTGATATTCTGGTTTGAGAAAATTTATCTTTCAATATATTATATAGGATTCATATCTATTTTCCACTTAGGGCAGTCCAGAAGACAATTTTGGTGAATGATGATGAAGAATAGTTTAAAAAATACTGCTGTTGGGCCTGGGGATTTAGCTCAGAAACACCAGGCCTGGATCACAAGCACAAGGTCCAGGGTTCAATCCCTGGTACAAAAAAAATACTGCTGTTGTTGAGCCTCTTAAAATATTGTTACTTAGCATGTTCTAGTTTTCTGTTATACTTAAAGTCATATCTGACTCCTTTAGAGACCTTTCCTTTGTAAATAATGAGGACCATTATTATTATCCAATAAAGGAACAGAAAACAAATAATTGTTTTAACATCATAAGGACACCAGGTTAGTTTCAGAATGGTATAAGAAATTTCATTCATTTTCCACTGAGTTCTATTCATTAAATTGTCTGATACATAGCATTCAACACAGAAATCTTTCTTGACTGCCTTGACTATAAAAACAGCCTATCACTTTCTACTTCTTAAACTGCTTTTTATTTTTTCTTCATGGCAGTTCCACTTGATGTTATATTTCTATCTTTCTTTTTTTCACCAACATACCAAAAGCTCCATAAAGTCAAGTACTATATTATTGCTTACGACTGTATAAACAACACCTAGAACACATAGTGCCTGATGCATTACATAGCAGAGACTCACTTTTTTTTGTTCAAACACTAGTACAAGCAACATCAACAGTCCCCTGGAACTTGATAAAAGGCAAAATATCAGGCTTCACCCAAGGCTAAGAGAAGAACAACAGCCTGTATTTTATATTTTTATTAAGTTTCTTAAAACAATTTAAATATAATAATCACAATCATATGAAATGTGTATCAGTATATGATATATCTTGATTTTTATTTTCCCCATTTCCTTCCTCATTTACAAAAGATGAGTTTAGATTATATCTTTATTTTCTTGTTTTTTTTTTCTTTTCCCCTCCTATCTTTCCCTCTTCCACCTTCCTAGTGCCTCTTCCCATTGGTACATTTTCTTCCTATTTCATAATATATATTATAAATTTTGGTCCCAATTTACACTATCAGTTTCTCACACCAGAGAAACCATGTGATATTTACACATATGTGTCTGATTCATTTCACTTTAGAATGTGGTCTCAATGAATATCCATTTATATGTAAATGTATCAAGTGTATCCTCTTTACAGCTGAGTATTACTACATCATATAAAAAAACCCAAATTTTTTTTATCCATTCATCAGTTGGTGGGCATTTGGGTTGTTTCCAAGATTTAGCTATTAAACATTGCGCTGTTACGAACATGGGTATGAGCATAGCACTATGGTAAGATGCTTTTAATACTTTTGGAAAGATACCAAGAAAGATGATAGATGGGTCAAATGGAATCTTTAGTCCCAGTGTTTTAAAGAATCTCTACACTGATTTTTACAGTGATTGAACCAGGCTACACTCCCACGATGAGTAGAGAATTGTTTCTTTACCACAACAGCCTCACCAGCTTTTGTTAGTGGTTGATTTCTTGATAATAGTCATTATTTGTGGAGTGAGATGGAATCTCAAAATTGCTGTAAATTGCATCTTTCTAGTGACTAGTGGTGTTGAACATTTTTTTCATAGATTTATTTGCTGTTTGAATTTCTTCATCTGAGAACTGTGTATTCATCTCATATGGCCATTTTTGGATTGGGTCTTTAAATTTGCAAGTGGGTTGATTTTTAAAAATTCTTTATATGTTTTAAATATTAGACCTTGATCTGAGGAAACATTGGCTAAAAGTTTTCATACTCTATGAGCTATCTCTTCACTGTGTTAGTAATTTCTTTAGCTGTGCAAAAGCCTTTTAACAGTATGTGATCCCAGTTGTTGATTTTTTGTAGTACATCTCATGCAGTCAGGATTTTGTTGAAGGTGTTTGCCTACATCTATGTTTTCAAGAGCTCTACCTAGTCTCTATTCCAGCAGATTTAGTACTTGTGTTTTAATATTTAGATTTTTATCAGTTTTCATTTCAATTTAGTACATGGTGAGAGCCATGGGTCTAGTTTTTGTCTTTGGGGTATAGAAATCCAGTTTTTCCAGTGCTATTTATTAAAGAGGAAGAGGCTTTCTTCCAGCAAATGTATTTGGCCCCTTTGTCAAATATAAATTAGCTGAGGGTGTTATAATTTGTTTTTGCATCTTCTAATCTGTTTCATTATATATCCTCTCTCAGGTTTTTTTGTTTGTTTGTTTGTTTGTTTTTGCCAGTAACATGCTGTTTTTATTAAAGGAGTTCTGTAAAATTATTTCAAGTCAGGAATTGTGAAGTCCTCTCCTTTGTTTTTGTTATTCAGAAATGTTTTTGCTATTGAAGATGTCTTCTGATTCCAAAGTGAATTTTAAGAGTGTTTTCTGTAGTTCTGTGATGTATAAGACTGCAATATTGATTATGGCCCAAAGCAGACTATAAAGATTTAACTCCACAATTGGCTTGTTTGTAGAACTGAGTGTGGCCAAAGCCTATGTGCTGAGTTTAGAGTAACTTGCACCCAAATTCCTTTCCCACAACTAAAATCTTGTTAGCTAGATGTTCTATTTATAACTGTATATTTTGTCTATTCTGTTCTGGATTTGAGAATGTTTTGTCTTGTCCTTTACAAGACTTGCTTATATTAATTTCCATAGAAACCACATGACTGCATATCCTTGCACTTAGTACTGTGCTTGTAGATTGCTCACCTTTTCCCCAAATGACTACCAATGGCAATCAGTGACTTGGACTGACCAATGCCTTTATTGGTTGCACCAGTACTGGTCATCCTGGCTACCTACTTTCTGTCTTTCTTAGTTCTATCTTTTAGTGTTTGTTTTTCCTCAGACCTGCATCATACACTGTGCAGGAGACAGGAGCCTACTGCAGAAGTTGCCAATAATGTCTCAGGGGTCCCAAGTACTGAGAGGTACAATAATAGTATTTTAATTGGGATTGCATTGAATCTGTTGTAGGTGTGCCATTTTCTCTCTGTTGGTTATTCTTGACAACAGCAAGGTATATCTTTGCATTTTATAGTATTTTCTTACATCTCCTATTTCAGAATACTATAATTTTGAATATAAAGATTTTTTAAATTCCTTTGTTAGACTGATTCCTATTTCATTTTACTTGGGGCTATTGTGAAAGATTTCATATCTCAATTTTTATCTAAGTGAATTTGTTATTTGTGTACAGGAATGTGATTAATTGCTTAGTGTTGACTTGGTATTCAAGTATACTACTTAATTTGGTTAATAAATCTAGAAATCTTCTGGTGGTTTTTATGCTCTTTTATATAGTGTATCATGAAACCTGAAAATAATGATAGTTCAACTTCTTCCTTTCTTATCACTAATCCTTTTATTTCTTTCTCTTTTCAAATTGTTCTAGATAATGTTTCCAGATCTATTTCATTTAGAAGTAGTAGTGGGGACCCTTATCTTGTTCCAGATTTAAGAGTGAAGGCTTTCAGTTTTGGGCCATTTAGCATGGTGCTGACTGTTGGTATTTCATAGATAGCTTTTATCAGATTGATATGAAGACCATGTATTCCAATTTTATTTCTTTTTCTTTTTTTTGTACTAGAGATTGAACTTTGGCCCTTGCACTTGAAAGTCCAGAGGGCAGAACCACTGAGCCAAATCCCCAGCCTCTATTCCAATTTTCTATATGCTTTTTTTAATTTTTATTGAGATTATTGGTACATTTTAGGTATACAGTACAGTTATATTCATTACTGGGATCTTGCTCCTTTACATGACAGGTCTTGATTCTCATTTTTTCCCTTTGTCCCTGCCCTCCCTTCACCCCCTTCACCCCTCCCCATTTACAAACATTTTATTTCCATTTTTTCATTTTCTCATTATTTTCTTTCCCCTTATTCCCTTTCCCTTACCCTTCCCACTTTCCCTATACCTTTAGCCCTTTTCTTCCTATTTCACACTTTTAATTATCTCATTATATATGCTTTTTTATCATGAATAGATATTGGACTTTGTTAAATGCTTTTTCTTCATCTGTTGAGAAGATCAAGTGATTTTTATCTTTTACTCTTTTGATATGGTGTATTACATTTATTGATTTGTGTAGGTCAAACCATCCCTGCATCAGTGGCATCAATCCTACTTTGTCATGCTGTTTAATACTGTTGAATATTTGCTGCATTCTGTTTACCAGCATATTGAGGATATTTGTGCCTATGTTCATTGGGGATATTGGTCAATCCATCTTTTTTTTTTCGTTGTACCCTTTTCTGCTTTTGTTATCAGTGTAATACTTGCTTCCAGAAATGACTTTTGGAGTATTGCTTCACTTTCAAATTCCTTAAAAATTTGCAATGTGAGATCTACTCTAAATTTCTTGTAAAACTCTCCAGTGAATGCATCAGGACCTGAGCATTTCTTTGTTGGTAAATTTTTAATTATATTCTCAATTTCAAAAGCTGATATTGGCTTCTTTAGCTTTTTTACAACTTCTTCATTCAGCTTTGGTAAATCATATGTCACCAGGAATCTTTCCATTTCTTCATTGTTTTCCATTTTATTAAAGTATAAGTTATCAAAGTAGGGATTGATATGGATTTCCACAGGATCCACTGTGTTTTCAACCTTTCCATTTGTAATTGCATGAATTTGAGTATTTTCTTTCCTTTTTGATAAGGTTAAATAAGGGTTTATCAAATTTATTTAATCTTTCAAAGAACCAATTTCTTGATTCACTGATTCTTTGTACTTTGTTTTAGTGTCAATTGCATTAATTTTTGCTCTGCTCTTTTTAACTTCCTCCAATGTATGAGCCTTGGGCTAGAATTGTTTTTGTTTTTGTTGATGTTTGAGTTCAAGATTAGGTTGCTTATATGAGCTCATTTTGTTTTCATAATGTGAGAATTAATTGCTATAAATTTCTCTCTTATGACTGCTTTCATTGTGCCCCATAAGTTCCGGTATGTTGTATCAGCATTATCATTTATTTGTAGGTACTGTATATTTTCTTCTCTAATTTCATGAGTGACCCACTGATTGCTCAGAAGCATTTTGTTCAATTTCCATGGGTTTATGGATTTTGTGTGGTTTCTTTTGCTATTAATATCCAATTTTATTGAATTATGGTCAGATAATATGCAGGGGATAATTTTAATTCCTTTGCATTTACTTCAGCATGTTCTTTGGTCTAGCATGTGGTCTGTTTTGGAGAATATACCATATTCAGCTGAGAAGAATATGTATTCTTATGTTTTTGAGTAGAAAGCTCTCTAAACATCCACTATGTCCACTTGTTCACAGGTTTGGTTTGGTTGTCATATTTCTTTTTTGATTTTTATTCTAGTTCATGTGTCTATTTGTGACAGTGTTGTATTGATGTCCACCATTACAATTGTATTATTGCTTATTTGAGTTTTCATGTCTGTTAAAGTTTAATTTACATAGTAGTATCCACTGATATTTGGTTCATATATATTTATTATTGTTATCTTTTCCTCTTGGATTCTTCCCTTTACAGTGTTATAGTGAACTTCTTTGTCTCTCTTAAGAAGTCCTGGCTTAAAATCCATTTTGTTGGCAAATAAAGTAATTATTCTTGCTTTTTTCTGGGTTTCTTTTTCAGGTAGTATTGTTTTCCACCTTTTGACTTTGAGTCTATGAATTAATTTTTGAGTTAAACTTGTGATCATGATATCTCCCCTGCCAGGTAAGTATTTTTTGAGTTAAATTTGTTTCTTTTATGCAGCATATTGTTGGATCTTGCATCTTGATCCATTCTGCCAGTCTAATTCTTTTGATTGACTAGTTTAGATCACTTCCATTTATCCTTATAACTGATATGTATTCTCTTGTCCTTGTCATATTAATTTCTTGCTGTTGGTTTGCTGTCTTTTCCCTGAGTTTATTTGCTTGTCCTGCCTGATTGTTTCTTTCTATTGGTATTCTTGGAAATGTGGTTTTGTTTACCTGTATCTAATATATCCTTCAGGAGATTTTGGAGAGCCACTTTAGTGGTCATGAATTTCTTCACTTGTTCTTTGCCATTAAAGTATTTTATTTCTACATTGAATTGGAATTAAAGTTTTGTAGCTTACATTATTTGGGGCTGGAGGTTGTTTTATGTAAGGACCTGAAATACTTCACTATAAATTCTCCTTGCCTTAAGGGTTTGCTTAGAGTAGCTGACTATAATTCTGATGTGCTTTCCTTTATAGGTGACTCATTTCTTTTCTCCAAAACTTATAATTCTCTGTTCTTGTCCTAAATTTCTGGAATGTTGATACTATAAGCCTTGATGTAGATGTATTTTGGGCTTGGCTAATTGGAGTTTTTATATGCTTCACTTATTGGTATGTCCATTTTTTTCTATTTTGGGAAGTTTCTACCATTAATTCTGTGAACATTTTTCACTTATGCTGACTTTTGCTTTCTTATTGACTGGAGGACTACAGTTGATCACTAAATCTTTAGAAAACTGGAGGAAAAAGTAGAAAAGAAATAATGAAGAAGAAAACAAATGAACATTAAAGTGAAGCAGAAAGAAAAGAGACAATGTTCACTCACATGAGAATATCATAAAATCAGGAGAGATAGTTGAGAAAAGGGAAGAAATAAAATTAGTAGAACAAAACAAAAACAAAGTTAAATCTTCACTAAAACATCACTAAACATACAGAAAAATGAAAATGAAACAAACGAAGAAAAAATAGTAATAAAACTTTGCATGCTCACAATTCTCTGCTAGGGTACAAGGTGAGTAGTGTACCAAAACTGCTGTGTAACCTCACCAAGTCTGGAGTAGGATTAGTTCTGGATATGGGGCTGATCTTTCCCTCTGTATGTGGGGGCTGGAGCTGATCTTCACTCAGCTGCTTTCTCCATATCCCTTGGCAGCTCACCCATATCTCCTTACCATGATTGTGTCTCTGTTGCTCTTCCAGTTGCTGTGGTGCTCTCAGACATAGCCAGTATAAGGGTGCTTCCAGTCCTTTGTACACTTGACTCCTCCCAGTTTTTGCACAGCATCCTCTGTTTCACACCCACTAGCACATCTCTATTTTATCATGCTGCTTGTGGAGGGGTGGTGCTGTCACCTCTGTAGATACAGCCTAAGGTCATTTGGTTTCCTTTTAGTCTCTTCTCTAGTAGATTGGGTGCTTACCTCTCAAAGTTGTTTAAATCCCACATGTATGCATCTTTTTCTCAAGCTACTGGTCACTGATCACTTCATTCACAGCCTCTACTGTGCTGCAGTCCCTAAATATGTTTTTACTCAGGTTTTCAGTTAGCTGCTAGGCCATATTATAGAAAAAAATTAGTGGCCTATCCATTGAGAAGGGAGAATTTTCCTGGTCTCTCACCTCTGTGGGTGCCACCAAATCTTGCTGCCAAGCTACTGCATCTTCTGTGTAGAGGAAGGCAAAAGAGGCAAGGGGTCTTATGTGCCAAATCTACCCTGTGTGGCTTGAGTTAGCAGCACTTTTGCAGTCCATCAGTTTCTCAGAAACTTCCCAAGATGGCATTTCTTGTTGGGTGCACAGGCAGGCTGGTATGTTGTTTTATTAAGCCCTTTGCCTATATTTTGTTTGATCTATATAAGTCTCTTATTTCATCAGAATGCATACCCTTCCCTTTTGTTCCTATTACCTGAGTTTTTAGTTGCTTTTCTCTGAGTGGGTCCAATGTCACTCCTCCTCTATTCAGCCATGTTGAACCTCCTACTCAATTTTATTTAATGACATATTAAGTCTCCATTTTAATTTTCCAAGAGCTATAGACTTTTGAGATTTCAGTAAGATAACAGAATGTGTGATCAATTTACCATATATAAAATAATACTACAAACTTCATTTCAGCTCAATTTCAAGAAAAAATAACTGAAGGTTTACTCCCTCTACATGGGCAAGAAGATGATAAGTGTAACTGGAAGTAAGAAAATTTCTAATAACAGCATAGTTAAGAGTAATAATAATAATAGTAATAATAATAATAATAATAATTGGATTTTCATAGTTTCTAGGAAAGCATATCTTAAAATAACAGATAAAGTTATTGACTAAAACATTTAAAGTAGTTTTATAGTGTATGGAAAATTATATACCTGTATCAAGAGCCATTGTATATAAATTTTGGGGAAATCATTTCATAATTAAATATGACTATAGCTGTCTATAAAGCTCAATTTCACTTCCCATGTGAGAAATCTATGGCATATGGAAAAAAGAAACTCCATCCATTTGCCTCTAGTCACAGCTGAGATGGTCCTGTAATGCTCTCATGCTCAAAGGCAAGATTCCATCAGCTGAAGACAAACAGGTTCTTTGAGAAATGAGTACTAATAAAGAAAGAAAGATTTTACCTGGAGAGGGACAAATTCCTTATCTACTTTTTCCACCTACAATTTGAAGAATATTGTCTTTATAGTCTGCCTCAAAAAAAAACTTTATGATTCAAGATTTTCATCAACATAAGATCTTCATCTACATAGGATAACCTCCCCCCAAGTCACCCATAACTCCCACCAATTATTTTGTGTACCCAATAGATGATGCACATCTTGGAAAGTCTTTATCTCTGCCTAGTCTGAGGCATTGACTTCCTGGACCTCCATATAATTTGAAATTATGCAAGTCTGTGTCATCTTATTTTCTTTAGCCCTCACCACCTTCCCTTCTAGGAAGTTGGAGGATGGATTGCCCTCTGGCATTCAAGTTCTTTAAACAGTTCCACCATTGCTACATTTCTGAACACAAGTTATAGTCATACTAAGTGTACTTAGTTTCCATCATGTGAGTCCTTATTTTGAAGCATTCCATCAATGAAGGAAAACCCCCTAATAACATTCATATGATTAGGGTTTTTAAAATAGTATAAATCTGATTGATACATACTGAAACATATAAAATGGTGTTTCTCTTGGTTCTAGCAGCAGTGTGTGCTGTATTAGATTTTTTTTCTTGGTATAAATGATTTGATCTTGAAAATATTATGTTAAATATAAGAAGTCAGTCAAGAAAGATAACATATTGCATAATTATACTATATGAAATTTCTACAGCATGTAAATCTACAGACACCAACTATATCAATAGTTTATAGCAGTAGAGGCTATGGGGAAAAGGGCAAGAAAATGAAGGTTTTGGATCTTTTTGAGGCTATTAAAATATTCTGACACTGGCTGTTGGTCTTCCTGCATGCATTTATGAATATATTTTTAAAAACAATGAATTATATAAAAAGATAAATTGGACATGAATTAAATTTCAAGCTATTGTAGGATGTCATAGTGTTTATACAACTCAGCCTGTACACTGCAGTCTTCTATCTCCTAGGGCCTAACAAACTACTTTAATTTAACGAAAATTAGGAGAAATACATCATATGAAAAACATTATATACCATCACCGTAAGGGGAAAAAACAGCCTCTACATTTAAGGAGTAAAGGTGAAAGTGATAATATAATAATAATAATAATAATAATAATAATAATAATAATAATAATAATAATAAATGTAATTATGATCAGAATACAAATAGGAGAAAGAAGAAAAAATGTCTGTTTAATAATTAGTATGTGCCAGATGCTGTGTTGAATACCTTTTATTTTCTTCATTTTCATAGAAGTCTTATAGTTATTATTGTTTTTCTTATTTTTATACCAACGGAAATTGTCACATAGAGGTTAAATAATTTTCTGTGAGTCATATATCAAGAAATGTTAGATTAAGAGTTTCAACCTACTGCATAGATGAGTACTAGTTTTAAAAGTTAGAGTCCATAAGTATGAAAAATATATATTTGGCAAATTAAGAATATACCATGAGACATCATGTAAAGGTACAAAATGATGTATGTAACAGTACTGTACATCTAAAAAGTACCAAAAAACTTAATAAAAAAAACAGTATAACATGAAAGTAAAAACAAAAGTACAGAGTCATTTGATGAGAGAACAAACCTTTCTTAAGGCTCAAGAAGAATGGAAAGGTTTGTTCAGCTCTACAGTATGTAGGTATTTTGGAACATGTGACTACAGTATTCATGAGGCATCAAGTACCTATGAAGGAACAGATGAACTTGTTTGTAAAATAAATATGGTCAAGTAGATAATGACAAAAGTAATATAACAATGTCTAATGTAAAACTTTTTCCTCAAAATGAATTTATAATTTTCAAGTTGTCACAAGATAGTAAATTAAAAATAAATATTATTTATTCTCCTTTTCTCCAATCTAAACCTTTATCTTCAGTCAAATTCTTTCTTCACAATAAAATTTCTAATATAATTTATATCAATTTCTCCATCTTCCTTTTTTGTTTACATTGAGTTTCCTTTCCCATTGTCAAAACTAGTTAAAATGTTATGGTTGACCTTTTCCTATAAATCACAGAAAGCAAATTATCAAGAACATTTTTAGTGCTTTTCACATAGGAGAAAAGTAATTTTGCTCTTAATCTGGAGTTTACATCTTAAGTGTTTCTCTAAATCTACTTAGCCATTTTCTTTACATAATGAAAAGCAATTTTGTGTACCTTAACTTTTGTACCTGCATTTAAACATAGCATCCCTCTTATTTATCATGTATCTATGACTAATTTTAATTTTTTTCTCCCAGTGCTTTTCACTTTACTAAGGTCAGAGAGATAAGATGTGATACCTGACCACTCTCTTCTTCAGTCAGTCTGTGAAAACTAATGAAATTGTCATTTCATTTTTGATTCTATAAATGACTTTTCCTGGGTCAAGCTGCAGAATACAAGAAAATATAATAGAGGGTACAGAAGTTCATTTATGCAGATACTGTGGGCTTTGGTTATTGGTCAGATTAAGTTAGGTGATACCACAGCAATTATAAAGATCCAGAATCTCAGCTGCTTAACACATATAAAAGTTCATACGTTATTAAAAAACAAAAGTCTAATGCAAGTCCATCAGCTTTCCAGGTCAGTAACTTTGTACATGTTGAATAAATAGGTCAAGCTTGCATCCATTTTTTTTTTTGAGACAGGGTCTCACTATTTAGTGAGACTGACCTGGAACTCACTATGTAGCTCAGGCTGGTCTAGAACTCACAGCGAACCTCCTACCTCAGCCTGCTGAGTGCTGGGATTACAGGCATGTGCCACCATGCCCGGCAAGCTTGTATCCATTTTGAAGATAGGCCACAACTTTCTGGTCACAGTGACAGGTAAAGGGAGAGAGAGAGGACATGCAAGACTTTTAACTGATCCAGGATGCAAATGACACATCTCTTCTGTTTTTATTCCTCTGCTAGAAGTCAAATTGCACTGCTGAAGTACAAGAGTGTGAAAAATCAATAGGAGCATAGAGATATATGATGAGTTGTAAATTTCTTATCACAATATATGAAGGGAAGGCCTCTGACAAAAATCTGACTTCCACTCATGAAAACCACTGAAAGAAAACCATTGAAGATATATGTATACAAAGACCTTACCTTAAATTGTCAAAAACCAGTTACAACAAACCCACTGTAAACATCATATTAAAAGGGAAAAATTCAAAGTATTCTCTCAAAATTAGAAGCAAAACAAATTTTCACAACTCATGTTCAGTATAGTACTTGGAACTTTAGCCAGAACAATCAAGCAAGAGAAAGAAATAAAAGAACTAAAAATAGAAAAGGAAGAATTAAAAATATCTTTATTTGTGGATGACATGATTATTTACATAAAAAATTTACATAGAAATACTCTAGTAGAATACTCTTAGAAATAATAAAGAAACTAAAGTGTCAGAATACAAAATCACCACACAAAAATAAATAGTCCTCTTACATATCAACAATGAATCCACCCAGAAAAAATGTGAAAATCAATGTCATTCCCCATAGCTTTATAAAGTACCTAAACATCAATCTAGCCAGGAAAATGAATGACCTATATAATGAAAAGTATATTGCTATCAAAAAAAGAAATAGAAGAGGACTTCAGAAAATGAAGAGATATCCTCTGTTCTCGATAGGCTAATCATTAATGTCAAAATAGCCATATTACCAAAACTGATATATAAGATTAATCAAAATGCCAGAACATTTTTCACAAAACTAGAAAATATATTTAAAATATATATGGAATCAGAAGAGACCCAGAATGTTCAAAGAAATCCTGAACAACAAAATCAAAGCATAAAGCATTACAATCCTGAGCTTTGAGTGATAAAAACTACAGTAATAAAATCAGCATAATACTAATAACAAGAACAGCAACAACTCAGATATGTTGACCAAAGTAATAGAATAGAGGAAGCAGATACAGCCCCAAGAACCTTTGACCTTTTTATTTTTGACAAAAGTGACAGTAACAAAACTGGACAAAAGATAGCCTCTTTAAAAATATTACTGAGAAAACTGATTACACACACAGAATGAATCTAGATTCATATCTCTCACCTGTGCTAAATTGAAATAAAAATGGATCAACTACTTAGACATGAAAATAGAAACAATCTGCTTGAAGGAATAATTGCTAAAACTCTTGAAGATATAGTCATGGACTTCCTGAACAGAAACCCAGTGGCACAAGATACATAAGAATCCACAAACAGGATTATATCAAGTTCAATAGCTCCTGCAGAGCAAATTAACAGAGTGTAGACACAGCTTACAGAAGAGAAAAAAAAATATCAGTTACCCCTCAGACAGAAGACTAATATCTAAAATATATTTTAAAAATCTCAATAAATTATGCTGCTCAAATAATCCAATAAAAATTGGCAGTTAAAATTAATAGACATTTCTAAAAAGAACTAGAAATTGCCAAAAAGTGTATAAAAAACATCCAGCATCTCTAACCATGAAAGAAATGCAAATCCAAACAATAGTGAGATTTCATCTTACTCCAAGAAAAATGGATACTATCAAGGATTCTAAAAACAACAAATCCAGGGTGATTTGTGCATTAAAATGAACTTTTCTTCATTGCCGGTACAAATATAAAACATAACAATCACTGTTGAAAACAATATAGGACTTTTTCAAAAAAACTAAAAATAGAAATTCTACTTTACCCAGCTGTACATTTTCTTATTATTCTTCTGAAAGAATTAAAGTCATTGCATTACAATGACACATGCTTATCCATGTTTAGAAGCATAATTCTCAATAGCTAAATTATAGAAATGGCCTATATCCCCATCAACAGATGAATGTATACAGAAAATGTGCAGCATATATACAATAAGTACTATTTACTTATTTAAAGGACAAATTTGAGCCACTTGAAGGAAAACAGATTGATCCTGCAACCAAAATACATTTAGTATGACACATTTAGTTACAAATCAGACACACCAGATTAAATATCATATTGTTTCTGTTATATGAGAAGTCCAAGATGTAAATTACATTAAGAGCAAATTAAAGAAGTTAGGAAACAGGGAGATATGCTCTGTGAAAATAGGAATAGAGTTTTGGAAAGGAGGAAGTGGGAGGTTGGAGAATAAAAATGATGTGATATGTATATATACTAATTCCCTTAGATGAATGCAATTATTATGTATCACAAAAATGTACTAATATAATAAACAAAACATAAATGAATTGCAAGTACTTTGCATGAGGAACATAGGAAAGATGACTTTAAGACATCTAAGGAATCACCAAGACTGCACCCTTCCCAAGTTCCCATCTCACCACAACCTGCCTAGGCACTGGATATGGAGCTGCAGGTTTTGATGTTTTCCCTGCTGTATTTTGGTCTTGCTTTGGTTTAATTTCTTCCCATTTCCCTTTTCCTCCCTTTTTGAATGAGAATATTCATTCTTTGTTACTGTATTTTGGAAATATTTAAGTTTCTTTTCAATTTTTAAGGGAATACAGAGCTGTTTGCCTTGAGTCTCAGAGAAGACTTTGGAGTTGGAGTTTTCAGCAATTCTGCAACTTTTAAATTTTCTTAAACCTCCATTAACAGTTGAGCTACAGGTTTGGACTGCTTTACTACTAGTAAGACAGGCCTTTAGACAAGTGTAAAAAAGACAAAATGAATCTGTGATAGATTAAAAGCTGCCTGAACCTTTTCTCTCCACTAGGCATGGTCTTCATCATTATGTGTGTAGTGGAGAAAAAATACTTTTGCTGATAGGTTGTGGACTTTGGAACTTTGACTCTGGACTTACAGAGTGCTATATGGTGATTTTTTAGAAGATTAAGCAGCTTAAGGTTTATTTGAACTTTTTCTCTCTGCTGAGTTAAAAACTCTTGTTAAACTTTTCTCCAACTTGTTGTGTGTTCATTTGAGAATCCCTTGTAGTCAGACTGCTCCTCCTTCCAGGAAATCAGAATAAAGCAACTCTCAACAATTGTTTTGTCTTACACTATGGAAAAGAATAATCAGTAATTTGAATGTGTGTTTTTTCATGCTAGATGGAATATGGGACTATTTTGATCAGCCTTTTCCTTCATGTTAGCATGCAGGAAATTTATAAGGGTGCATTTACCATGTAGATTGTGGCTGCTAGGAGAACCTATGAGTTTCATATAATTAGTGAATTTAAAATGGACTCTAAGGCAGTAGTCTTGATGATAATAGAAGTTCTTTAAATGACTGTATAGACAACAGAAATTTCTCACAGCTTTCTCTGACCTAGGGACCATGGCAGAATGTCTTTCCTACCATCTCTGGAGGTGATTTCTTTTGCAGGAAAAGTGCTTTAATTTGACTGTTGACCTATTTTCCTCTCTCTCAAGGTGCTAGAAAGCAGTGGTTTAAATTTATTGGTTTGCTCACAATCACCCTTCTTTAAACATGATTGATATGGCTAAAGTCAATTGTAACTTGTTCTTTGAGAGGACATACTGGAGTACGGATATGAGTTACCTGAGGAAAATAAGATGAAGTGCTGGTAAAGGGTAGACAGTGCAGTCTGGTTTATATTCTGGGTCTCATTTCACATGGTAGTTACCTATCCTAGAGTGGAATAAACCTTGGGGGGTGGTGCTCCGGGGACTGTCTAGGGAGCACATGAATCAAGCAGAGACTTATGGTATGCCTTATTTGTTTGTCTTGTTTCAGATTGGGAACTCTATATCTGAACTTCATACTCCTTTGAAACATATTAACAAGTAATTTAGTATTAGTTTACAACCCCACATGATGTACCTACCTCCTAAATCCAAGTACACAGAGGAATATACTATGAGGTTATCTCACAATTAGAATTATAATATGAGACAAAGTGGGCAAAGTAGTCTCTTGCTGAGCTTATCTTTAAGAAGTAATCCTTGTTTGTGTTCAAATGTAAATATGGGCCATAGAAAAATGAAACACCTTGCCTTTAAGGCATACAGTGCCTCTAAACTCTAAATGTCTTGCCTTTTTGAACCTGGGAACAAAGTTTCCAAGAAACTTCAAGCCTTGACAACCACATGCTGAGGGGGAAGTTTCTAGGCCATTGATAATTAAAACCTCCATGAGGCTATATCCACCCTTAGCTAAATTGTTCAGGTCCCTCAAAGACAATATAACTTCTGGAAGTAAATGTTAAATATGGGGCTATCTCTAGTCATGTATTTTTATCTCAGTGATCTAAGACAAATTAAATGAGACCAAAGAAAGTTTTCAAATGAGCCAGATATGTACATTGAGTATTTTAGGGGACTTATTCAGACGTATGGACTGAGTTAGAAAGCTATAATGAAATCAATATATTCATATTTAATGAGAGAAAAGTTGTATTACAAGCTGATTCCGCATTTAGAGACAGAAGTGATTTTCCAACCCATACACCTGTGTTCTGCTGAATTTTCTAGCAGATCGGGGTTATGAGGATTCTATATCTAAAGCACAAATTTGCACCCTTGAGGTAAAATATATTGGCCTTATTACTTACATCTAAAGGAATCCAAATTCAGGGGAAAAATAAGTAAACCAATCCTTTGTTTCCCACACCTGAAAAGTCTAAAACAGCAAAGAAAATTCCTAGATTTTATACAATTTGTCATTTTTAAACAGCAAGATATAGTCAGATTGTGTGACCCTTATATCAGCTTATAGAGAAACCAAAACAATGGCCATATTTGATAATGTGAACATGGGTCACAGACTGCATTCCAGAAGCTCAAAAAATGAGTTTTAATTGGCTGCCTACAGGACACCATCTCAGTTTGTATGTTAATAATATGTAAAACTTGGCTTTGGCAGTGCTTATCCAAGGTCAGGGTACTGCTCAACAGCCTGTAGAGAATTTAAGCTATAAATTAGATATTATACATTCAAAAAATATTTAAAAACAAATGCCTTCAACAATATAGGTAGAACACTTTCTTTATCCTCCAAGAGGCAAAAAACAACGATTCGGTTTCTTTGAATATTGGTTTGATTTTCTGTTTGGCAAGGCAGTTGGAGTAAATCACAGCTTCTGTCTCCAGAGACACGTTTTGCTAAGGATTACAGATTCCCTCTGGACAAGCTTCTGATCTTAATTAACTTTCTTTTTTTTTCTTATTGAGTCTACTGGTACATTTTAGGTGTACAGTACAGTTACATTCATCATTGGGATCTTGTATCTTTATGTGATAGGTCTTGGTTCTCATGCTATCCACTTATCCTTGATCTCCCTTCACCAAATCCTCCCTTCCCTATTTACAAATACTTTATTTCCATTCTTTCATTTTCTGATGTTTTTTTTTCTTTTCCCTTATTTCCTTTCCCCTACCCTTCACATTTCACCTACAACTTTAGCCCATTTCTTCCTATTTCACATTGTCAATTATACCATTACGATCTTATGTTCCATTATAGTTTTTCACACCAGAGAAACTATTCCATATTTATACATGTGTGACTTATTTAGTTCACTTAAGAGTACATCCACAATATGTATCCATTTTCCTATGAATGACTCTAATTTCTCATTCTTTGTGGCTGAGTAGTATGCCATTTTATAGAAACACCACAATATCTTTGTCTAGTCTCCAACTGATGGGCAAATGAGCTATTTCCAAGTTTTAGCTATTACAAACTGTGCTGCTATAAATATGGGTGCACACATATCACTGTGATGTGTTTCTTTTAATTCTTTTGGAAAGATACCAAGCAGAGGGATGGCTGGGTCAAATGGAACCTCTAATCTCACCTTGTTGAGGTATCTCCATATAGGAAACCATAGTGGTTGCACCAGTCAGCACTCCACCAACAGTGAAAAAGGGTACCTTTCTCCCCACAACCCTGCCAACATTTCTTATTGGTTGATGTCTTGATAGCAGCCATTATTTGTGGGGGGAGGTGGAATCTCAGTGTTTTTTTTCATCTGCATCTCCTAAATGAGCAGAGATGTGGAACATTTTTTTCATATATTTACTTGCTGCTTTTACTTCTTTGTCTGAGAAATGTCTTTCCATTTCAGATTTCCATTGTTGAATCTGGTCTTTATATTTGGGGGGATCATTTTTTGAGTTCTTTATATATTCTAGATAGTAGTCCTTTGTCTGGGGAGCAGCTGGTAAAAATTTTTTCCCAAGTTGTAGGTTGTCTCTGAGTTCTGTTGATGTTTCTTTTCAAGTTCAAAAGCTTCTCAATAAGATGAGTTACTAGTTGTTGATTCTTCTGCTAGTTCCCATGCTACTGAGAATTTGTTCATACAGACTTTTCCTATGACAGTGTCTTCAAGAGTTGTGCCTAAATGGAATACCATTCAGCCATAAAGAATGAGAAATTAGATTCATTCATAGGAAAATGGATACATTTTGAGGATATACTACTAAGTGAAATTAATGTCACACATGTGTAAATACCAAATAGTTTCTCTTGTATGAAAAACTATAATAGTACAGAAGGCCTAATGAGATATTAACAATGTGAAATAGGAAGAAAAGGGTTAAAGGTGTAGGGAAAGTGGAAAGGGTAGGGGAAAGGGAATAAGGGAAAATAAAAGAAAATATGAGAAAATGAAAAAATGGAAATACAATGTTTGCAAATGGGGAGGGGAAAAGAGGGTGAAGGGAGGGCAGGGACAAGGGAAAAAATTGAGAACCAAGACCTGTCATGTAAAGGTACAAGATAGCAATAATGAATGTGACTGTACTGTATACCTAAATTGTACCAATAAACTCAATAAAAAGAAAAAAAAAAGAGTTCTACCTAATTTGTCTTCCAGCAAATTTAGCATTTCCTTTTTAATATTTAGATCTATAATCCACTTGGATTTTAGATTAGTGTATGGTGAAAGATGAGAGTCTAGTTTAAATCTTTGGCAGGTTGTAATCCAGTTTTTCCAACACCATTTATTAAAGAGGCTATCTGTCTTCCAGTGAGGATGGTTGGCTCCTTTGTCAAAGATAAGGTAGCTGAGTACATCTGGAGTTGTTCCTGTATCTTCCAATCTATTCCACTGATCCTCAGGTTTGATTCTTTGCCAGTACCATGTTGTTTTTATCACAGTAGCTTTGTAGTATAGTTTCAAATTGGGAATTGTGATATCCTCTGTCATGTCTCTGTTGCCTATAGTTGCTTTTGCTATTCTAGGTCTCTTCTGGTTCCTACTGAATTTTTGGATTTTTTTTTCTAATTCCATGAAATATACTGTTGGAATTTCAATCAGCATTGCATTAAATCTGTATAGCAGTTTTGGTAGTATGGCCATTTTTACTATGTTAATTGTTCCTACCCAGGAGCAGGGGATATCTTCCCATTTACTTTTATCCTCTTCTACCTCTTTTTTCAGAGTGCTGTAGTTTTTAATGTAGAAGTCTTTTGCTTCTTTCATTAGATTTATTACTAGATACTTCATTTTTTGAAGGCTATTGTGAAAGGAATTGTTTCCCTAATTTCTCTCTCAGTGAGTCTGTTATTTGTGCACAAGAAGGCTATTGATTTTTGAGTGTTGACCTTGTATCCAGCTACTCTGATGAAAGTGGCAATAAAATCTAGAAGTCTTTTGGTGGAGTTTTTTGAGTCTTCAATGTAGACTATCATATCATCAGCAAATACTAACAGTTTAACTTCTTCCTTTCCTATCTTTATTGCTTGAATTTCTTTCTCTTGTCTAATTGCCGTGGCTAATGTTTCCAGAACTATATTGAAGAAGAGTGGTGATACTGTGCATCTTTGTCTTGTTCCTTATTTTAAGGTAAACCATTTCAGATTTCGGCAATTTAACATGATGTTGGCTATTGGTTTTTCATATATAGCCTTTATTAAGTTGAGATATGGCCCATCTATTCCAAATTTTAGAAAGGGTTTTAACCAAAATGGGTGTTGAATTTTGGCAAACACTTTTTCTGCATCTATCGAGAGCATCATATGGTTTCTGTATTTGACTCTGTTAATATAGTGTATTACATTTATGGACTTACATATGTTGAACCATCCTTGCATCCCTGGAAATATTCTGACTTGGTCACAATGTATGATCTTCCTGGTGATCTGCTGTATTCTGTTTGATAGTATTTTATTAAGGATTTTTGTATCTATATTCATTAAGGGGATTGGCCTGTAGTTCTCTTTTTTAGTTGCGTCTTTCCCTGGTTTGGGAATCAAAGTAATACTTGCTTCCAGGAATAAATTTGGAAATATTGCTTGGCTTTCAATTTCATGGAAAAGTTTAAAGAGTATTGGCAGTAGTTCTTCTCTAAGTATCTTGTAAAATTCAGCTGTGAATACATCATGACCTTGGCTTTTCTTTGTTGGTAAACTTTTAATTACATTTTCAATTTCAGTTATTGTAATTGGGGTGTTTAAAATTTTTTTATCTTTGTTCAACATTGGTCATTCATAAATATCTAGAAATCTGTCCATTTCGTTTGTGTTTTCAATTTTATTAGGGTACAGGTTCTCAAAGTAGGTATTGATGATCCTCTGGATTTCTCTGAATTCTCTGGATCTGTTGTGAATTCACATTTTTTGTTCTTAATTTTATTATTATTTTTTTAAAGTAAAGATTGCAAAGATACAGATACATAATAACAAGAAATAAAGATACTAAATTAAAATTTCAAATATACATTTATGACAGCAAAAAAGGATATGAAATAAACAAGAATTTATGTAACAGACTAATCAAAATACATTAGTTTGATATGATCTTCAAACATTATGTTCTATCTCATTTTCTTGTAATATTTTTGAAATAATGTAATTATAAATAAAACAAAGTTACATATTATAGTTAAGAAATTGTCCTCAAAATTTTATGATTTATAAACTCCTTGGTTTAATTAATTGATAAATATCATATACTTGTTGATTGTACCACTTACATTTTCTAACAAAACTTCCCAAAGAAAAAAATATACTTTGTCTGAGGAACATCTGGTAAAAATTTTTTCCCACATTGTAGATTGTCTCTTAGTTCTGCTTATGGTTTCTTTGGAAGTACAGAAGCTTTTTAGTAAGGTGAGATCCCAGTTGTTGATTCTATCTGCTAGTCCCCGTGCTACTGAGGATTTGTTCATAAAGTCTTTTCTTATACCAATGTCTTCCAGAGTTCTGCCTAACTTACCTTCCAGCAAGTTTAATGTTTCTGTTTTAATATTTAGAT
>NW_022900951.1:68476797-68488912 GCF_012274545.1 Fukomys damarensis
TGGGTATCTTTCCAAGAGAACTAAAAGAATCATATCACAAAGAAGTATGTGCACCCATGTTTATAGCGGCACAGTTTGCAATAGCTAAATCTTGGAAACAGCTTATTTGCCCATCCATTGGAAACTGGATAAAGAAGTTGTGGTTTTTCTATAAAATGGAATATTACTCAGCTATAAAGAAAGAGAAAATAGATTCATTCATAGGAAAATGGATGCATATTGAAGATATACTCCTAAGTGAAATAAATAAGTCACACATGTGTAAATACCAAATAGTTTCCCTGGTGTAAATAATCTGCAACAATGCATAAGATTCTAATAAGATTACTGACATTTATAAATGGGAACAAAGGAGCTAAAGGTGTAGGGAAGGTGGGATGGGTTGGGAAAGAGTAAAAAGGGAAAAGAAAAAAATGTGAGAGAATGAAAAGATGAAAATAAAGTGTTTGTAGATGGGGAGAGGATGAGGGGGTGAAGGGAGGGCTGAGGTAAGGGGAAAAAATGAGAATCAAGACTTGTCATTTAGAGGTACAAGATCCCAACAATGAATGTAACTGTACTGTATCCCTAAAATGTACCAGTAAACTCAATTAAAGCTGAGAAAAATATATATATACTTATATTTGAAATCCAAAAGCAACTAAAAAATTCACATTTTTAAGATCAGATTTTTCTGTTTCTATTTTATTATATCCCATGCTTATTTTCATTATATTTTTACAAGCATAATGATAGAATTTAACACCAACAGATATGTAATACTTCCCAACAATGAATGTAACTGTACTGTATCCCTAAAATGTACCAGTAAACTCAATTAAAGCTGAGAAAAATATATATATACTTATATTTGAAATCCAAAAGCAACTAAAAAATTCACATTTTTAAGATCAGATTTTTCTGTTTCTATTTTATTATATCCCATGCTTATTTTCATTATATTTTTACAAGCATAATGATAGAATTTAACACCAACAGATATGTAATACTCTTCCCAAACGAATGACTATGAAGTCAAGCATGTAATTTAAAGAAATCATAAGGTTGCCAGAGAAACTATTGATATGCCGAATGTGCACAATCCTACCTCATTCATGCCCATGTTTCTCATTTAATAGTGCACACATATATGTAAAAACATACCTCCCACACATATACACAATATATATTTTCTACAGTACAATATATACTTAGGTATAATAAAATAGTGCAGTGATGTGTGGAATGTTGGTGATTTGTATATTTGAGAAAAAACAAGTATCATCTTTGAAAGAGTTGGAGAATTTGTAATATGTATGATACTAAATGATATTAATGATTAAGTATAATTATAATAAAATTTACTTAAAAATTAATATTCATCGTCAGTAGAAAATAAGTACAAAGATATATTGATAGCATAACAACATTTATCTTAACAAATTTCCAACCAAACAAGCTGTACTGATAGAAAAGGAAGTTTGTAGAAAGCAGAGATGAAAGAGGCAAATGACAGATAGGCCTTAATACTTTTCATACTGCTCATATATACAGACTTCATAAATTCTCAAATGAAAAAGCAAAGAAAATGAGAACCAAAATAAGTCATCAATTTGGTAGACCAACATAGAGAGACAAGGATTAATGTATTGATAAATTTAAAAATATGAAATATGAAGCTTGAGATTTAGCCCAGTAGTGCTGCACCTGCCTAGCCAGAACAATGTGCCAAGTTTAACCCCCAGCATCAGAGGAAGAAAAAGAAAAAGGAAAAAAAAAGAAGAAAAGAGGAGAAAAATGCATATATACTTTCTGACATACTCAATAAATTAAAAATAAATTATTTGTTATCTCTTTCTCTTGAATTGTTCCCTTCACAAGGATATAGTGAGCTTCTTTGTCTCTTTGAATCAGTTTAAGTTTGAAACTTACTTTGTCTGTGAATAAGATTGCTAGCCCTGCTTTTTTTTGGTGGGGGAGCAGCTCCTGTTACATGAAGAAGTTTTCTGTTCTTTCACTTTCAGTCTATGGGCTTCTTTCCACACTACACATGTCTTGTATGTGACATATTACTGGATCTTGCTTCTTAATCCATTCTGCTAGTCTATTTCTCTTGATTTGTGAATTGAGGCCATTAATATTGATGGTTATAACCAATATGTACTAACTTATTATTATGGGGTTTTTTTGCCTTCTCCTTTTAGTTTCTTGGCTTGCCTATTTGATTTGCTCTATTGGACCTCGTTGTGTTGTTACCTTCATTGTCTTTTTCTAGGATATTTTTTAGAATTTGTTGTAGTGCTGGTTTCTCAGGTGTTCTTTAACCTGGAAATATCTTATTTCCCCATTCATTTGAAAAGAAAGTTTTGCAGGATATATCAGTCTAGGTTGGATTTTGTTTTCTTTTATTACTTGAAATATCTCATTCCACGCTCTCCTTAACCTAAGGGTTTGTATTGAAAAGTCTGCTGTGATTCTGATAGGCTTTCCTTTGCATGTAATTTGTTTCTTTTCTCTTACTGCTTGTAATATTTTGTTCTTCTGTTGGATTTCTGGGATCTTGATTATTATATGTCTGGGTGTAGATTATTTTGATCATGGCTAGTTGGAGTCCTATATGCCTCACTTATCCGTATGTCAAATTCTTCCCCTCTATTTAGGAAGTTTTCTGTAATTAATTCTGTGAACAGCTTTTTTAAGTCATTTAAATTTTATCCTACTACTTCTTGATTTCCTATCAATCTTATGTTATTTTTCTTAGTATCGTCTAAGAGTTGTTGTATCAATTTATCATGATCTACTGTTTTTAAGAGATCACTCTTTTCATGGTCACTGACTGCAATTTTATCTTCTATATCTGAGATCCTATCTTCAGACTCTTTTATTATTTTATGAACACTCTCAATGGAGTTTTTAATCTCCTGGATATCTGTTTGAATCTGTCCTATGGATTCCATTTCTTCCTTGTATTGGGCATTTATTGTTTCCAATTCTTTTTTATGCTGGGCATTCATGGCTTCTATCATGGTCCTGAGCTCATCTATTTTCCTCTCAGTTTCTGTTCCAAAACTTTTATTTTGCTCATCATCTCTATGATTATCTGGGAAATTACTTCAGTTTTATATTTCTCTAGAGCCTGATTGATCAGTTTTGTTACTTCCTGTGCTTTGAGTTCAGGGTGTCCTCATGTTTCACTATCAGACTTTTCATCCTCATCTGTCCCACTGTTTGCCATTGATGAACTGGAAGTCTGTCCCTGTATCTTGCTTAAGAGTTTTCTCCTTTTTACTATTGTTGTTGGCTTATCCTTAGTTTTTAACCTTTTGATTATTACTTAAATCTTCCTGATATAGTTGGGCTGCAGCCCAGGGGTCTGTAATGACTTATAGACATTCTCATTTTCATCATACTGAAGAAAATAGTTCTTTGAATCAATCACAATCCTTTATCCTAATTGATACAATCAGCACCACAATTTAATGAAGCACAATTTGCAAATTGACCACTTACGGTAGTCATCAAGCTATCCCCTTCAAATCATGTTAATTTAATTAAGATCAAGAAGTAATCCAAAATATGCTTACAGTAAATAAACTTTTTTGTAAGGGTATTTACCATTTACAATGGGGGCTTAAAACAAAGTTAAGACAAGAGGAGTAGATAAGTATAAGAATTAGAGAAGCTTTCATACTAAGCCAAAAGAAGTAGAATGACCAGACAATCATCAGGAAATTGTTAAATTCAAAAAGAACAAACAAAATAGAAATATAGTAACCCTTGAATGAGGTAGAATAACATAAGAAAAGAACATAAAGAAAAGATAAAAAGATAATAAAAGAAGAAATATGAATTAAGACAAGAGCAGAAACAAAAAGAGAGATGAGGGTACTATAGTAGAGTAAGAGACTTAGAGAAAGAAAACAAAAAGAAAAAAAAAGAATTTGCAGAGTAGGATGAAAAAAAGAAAGAAAGAAAAATGAGCTTAAAGAGCCCCTTTCAGACTATATCACTGCTGTCATAATATAAAATATGTGCTGCCATTTGCAAAGCCGAGTCCACTGACTTTATCTAGCTGGTGGCAGAACCCCACAAAGCAGACTGAGCTCCAGCTACAAGGCCCAGACTGAGTTCCCCGACCTCCTAAAGGGCTGAACTCCATTCAGTTCTACTATAAGTTTCCTCACCACTTCTTTAAAGATGTTCAAAGTTAAAAGTGCCAGAAAATACTCTTTATGACCACCCCTGCCTCTACAATGTAGGTCCAAAGACTGGTACAATCAGGAGGTCTAAAAGCACCAGGGGAAAGGTTGGGTGGATTCAGGGGTGCCTGTGGAGCTACCTTGTAGCACTGAAGATGGCGGCAGTGGTGCCAGCAGGGGAGGGCCAGGCCGAGAAGACCCTCTGGTGCTGAAGATGGTGGGAACTCCGCTGGGGAGGCAGCAGAGAAAACCCTCTGGTGGTGCAGATGGTGAGAACGCTGCAGAGATGGCATGGCCAAGAAGACCCTCTGGTGCTAAAGATGGCGAAATGCAGCCTGCAGGAGAGGGCGCAGCTGAGAAGACACTCTGGCACTGAAGATGATGAGAATGCTGTGGGCAGGGCATTTTTTTCTTAATTGCATGGATATGAGCCTTTCTTTCCCTTTTTTAGTAAGGTTAGCTAAGGGTTTATTGATTTTATTTATTCTTTCAAAAATCAACTCTTCAATTCATTTATTTTTGTATTGTTTTCTTAGTTTCCATTGAATTGATTTCTGCTCTAATCTTTATAATTTCCTCTCCTGTATGAGCTTTGAGTTTTTCTTGCTCTTCTTTTTCTGTGAGTCTGAGATTCATCATTAGGTTATTTGTTTGAGCCCACTCTGATTTAATAGTGTGGGCATTCACTGCAATGAATTTCCCAGGTAGAACTGCTTACAATTTGTCCCATAGATTCCTGTACATTGTATTGGCATTATCATATATTTGTAAAAACTGTCTAATTTCTATTTTAATTTTCTCTGTGACCCATTGATTGTTCAGGAGAGCGTTATTCAATTTCCATGTGTTTGTGAATTTATTACAGTTTCTTATCCTATTGATCTCCAGGTTAATTACACTATGATCTCATAATATACAGGGGATAATGTCGATTCCTTTGCATTAATTCAAAGCTCTTCTATGAGCTAGTATGTGGTCTATCTTGGAGAGACCCATGTGCTGCTGAAAAGAATATATATTCTGAAATTCTGAGGTGGAACACTTAACAGATATCTATTAAGTCCATATGTTCAAAAGCTTGGTTCAGTTCAGTATTTCATTGTTGATTTTTTGCCTAGATGATCCATTTATTTGTGATTGTTGGGTATTTATGTCACCGGCTACAATTGAATTAGTGTTTATTTGGTTTTTCATGATCCTTAATATTTGTTTTATATAGTTGGGAGTGTTAATATTTGATGCATATATATTTATGCTTGTCATCTTTTCCCCTTGAATTGTTCCCTATACAAGGATGTAGTGGCCTTCTTTGTCTCTCTTAATCAATTTAGGTTTAAAATTTACTTTGTCTGCGAATAAGATAGCCACCCCTGCTTTTTTCTGGGCTCCTGTCTCGTGGAGAATTATTTTCCATGCTTTCACTTTCAGTCTATGGCTTTGTTTTTCCTCTAGGTGTTTTTCTGGTGTAAAACATACTGTTGGATTTTCCTTCTTAATCCATTCTGCCAGTCTATTTCTCTTGATTGGTGAATTGCAGCCATTGACATTGATGGTTATAATGTACTGACATTATTGTCATACTGCTGTCCTTTTGTTGACTCTTTAATTTTTCCACCTCTCCTTTTAGCTTCTTGCCTTGGCTGCTTGATTTCCTCTGTTGGGCCTCATGATATTGTGAACTTCCTTGTCTTTTTCTAGGATATTGTTTAGAATTCCTTGTAGTGCTGGTTTGGTATTAATGAAGTTTCTCAGGTGTTCTTTGTCATGGAAGTATCTTATTTTCCCATCCATTCTGAAAGAGAGTTTTGCAGGGTTCATCAGTCTAGGTTGGAGTTTGTTTTCTTTTAGGACTTGAAATACCTCACTCCAGGCTCTCCTTGACCTATGGGTTTGTTTTGGAAAGTCTGCTTTGATTCTGATGGGCTTTCCTTTGCATGTAATTTGTTTCTTTTCTCTTACTGTTTGTATTATTTTGTTCTTCTGTTAGGTTTCTGGGATCTTGATTATTATGTGTCTAGGTGTAGCTATTTTTGATAGTGACTAGATGGAGTCCTGTATGCCTCACTTATCTGTATGTCAAATTCTTCCCCTCTTTTTGGGAAGATCTTTGTTCCCCACTCATGTGACAGATACCTATTTAGAATATCAATCACTGCTATTTATCCTACATAAGTGTGGTAGTTTCTCTTTTACAATGCTGCCCTTCAGTGAATGTGTCATAATTGTCCTTCATGTTGGCTCCTTGACTGTCCTCCATGTTAGCTCCTCATAGGGTGGGCCTGTCTGACTTTCTGCAAGTTATCTAATTAACTGATCTTTCTATAATATTCCCCCATCTGAAGAAATACCCTTACTTGCTATGAGGGGGAAAGGCTGAAGACCATTCTGACTGCTCCAAGCTGGAGAGGGTCATAGTTGGGATCAGCAGTCAGAGTTACTCTACAGAGGATCTATCTAAAGGCTCTCAGTTGGTGCCAGGTGTTGTCATTTTGGGTAGACTTATAGCTTGGAGTCTGGTGGACATAAAGACAAAGAAACAGTTAATAGTACATAGGCCAAATTATAAGGTCAGCAGGATTGCAAGGAATATAGCCAACGAGGGTTTACACTGGGAGGACCTAGTAATAGTGTCATACAAACGCAATAGAGAGAAGGGCCAGGGAACTTTGGAATCCAACATAGAAGTCATATTGTGCAGATTAACAGCTACGAGCTGTTCACAAGGTTAATCTAGTAAATCCTGGTAAAATAAATCTAGCAAATTTGTCATTGGTTCCATTTTTATGACTGCTTGGAGTATGGCACCCAATAGTCAAGAATAAACACAACTTTTAAGAAATTAGAGCATGGATAATCTAAGCATGAACAGGTGAGAATGAAAGGTCATGGAGAAATAGAAGGTCATGGAGAAATTCAGACTTAGAAACTAAAACAGTGAGTGATTGTAACCTGCTGGCTTTTAGATTCTTTCATTGATAAACGTTATCTATAAGTCTGATACTTTGTCATAAGTCTCTCCAGTTTCAACTGTAAGAAGATAAGAGACAATTTGAAGGATAAATCTCACTAAGAAATTTAAAACTGTAAATGAGCTCTTATAGATTTTACCATAGTTTTTCCAAATGATCCATAACCATGCTTAGATACTGGTAGAGATGGAAACAGCAAGAAGGGGGTCAGTGACTGGAGTCCCCTTTTATACATGGCTGTATTACTATGGCATTATTTTATACCTCTTTTGGTTACTCTTTTCTGCTAAATGTTTAAGACCAAGTTAAAGTGAGACCCACTTCAATCAATATGAACATCTTGCTATCTATCAAGGTCAGACAAGACCCTTCAAGCATTATTTTTGAACCATGCATAGAGCCTCGCAGCTCCTCTGTCAGTTTCAGCCATCAGGATGGGTCAAGGCCTTGCTTGACCATGTTGCTTTCAGTGTAAGTAAGGGACAATTTTTCCTCTTTGTGACCCTCCTTTGGCACATGGTACATTTGTCCTCTGTGTCGAGCAAGCTGTCTGCTCAGGAGGTTGTGTGACTTACCAAAAATGTAGGATCCCATAGAAAAGATTCCTTCTTGTTGTGGATTTTTCATGACCTAGAGAGGCTAGGGCCAAAATGTTGGCAGTCTTGTAGTCCCAGTTACCTTTCTAGCTTTGTTTTCCAAACTTAGTTTGTTGAACACCCATAAGAGAAGTTTAGTGACATTGTTAGTGCAGTAGGAGCGATGAGGATAACTATTATAATTTTATCTGGATGCAAGCAATTTCCAATCCAAAATATAGTTAGAGGACTATTATATTTATCAGTATTAATTGTTCTAGTAGTGGATTTCCTGTAGAATAATAACAGAGAAAACTTTGAATCAGGAGCCATGCATAACAATAATAATAACACTTTAGCATGACAATTAATGATTTTATCTCTGTAACAAATTTAGACATGTATTTTATCATAAAATAGCCACTCTTAAGTACACTCACTCCCTTCCCAAAACACAGAAAGCCAGTAATATCTTAAGTCATTACATTTTGGTAGGATGCTATCTCAGGAAAATGTTTGGCCATATAAATGTACCTGTTACTTTGAGTTTTTGCAGCAGAAGAGAAGGGTGAATACCTGGATCAAAAGGAGGTTGTTGCCATAAACAGTGTGTTGGAAGACCTGTACGTCAGAAAACATGAAGAAATTTTGTACTCCAGAAAAGTAGCAATAAAAATTATTACAATTATATGAAACCTTATGTCCTGTAATGTACCTTGGTACCAAAAGGATTTTTTTAAATAACTCCTTGTTTTTTCCCACAGAAAATTTTATATTTGAAGATGAAAAATACAAAAATATTACAATAAAATATTTAGAAGTCAATCCTTTGATGATAACCTATGCAAACATTTTATAACAACACATTAAGTGATGTTTATTGGGGGTACATCTTCCCATAAGGATATGAAAATTATTGGTGATTCAATTAGTCAACAAAGACCAGAAATAACTGTTTTCTGAGCAGTTGCTTCTTTATACATCAAGGGGAGCCCTATCGTCAAGCCATCTCCCCAAACCTAAAATTTTTTATGTAAGTATCTTGACAATTTCTGTTATCAATGATTGAGTTTGAACAATAAAGATGTGCCACACCTTGTGCCAGATTCAAGCCATTTATTACAGTTGGTGGCCATGGATGGCTAATGCCCAGATGTTTCCTCAGCAATGGGAAGCAGTTTGATTTCTCCTTTTATGTCATGCTTTCAGTTGTGGCAGGCTCAGGGTTCAGCAAATGGAATCATAAAGAAGCGGAACCATGCCAGGTTAGTTGAGGGCACAAGGAAGTTTCTCACACACTAGAAGAGCTACAAAGCATCCTGAAACTATTGCAAGTTTATTGCCAATCAGGATGTGGGGATTTTGGGTGTTTTGTTCAAGTGCAAGCTCTTTGTTCTAGTGCAGGTACAAACTGGCAAAGAGACAGAATATGGAGTTGGGTTGGTTATCACATTTCCTTTTTATATTACCTGTAAAAACCAGATTATAATAATTAATTTGTAATATAAGTATATAAATAATTTTGAGTTATAGAATGTAGACAGCACTATGCATTACAATAAAAATTAATCTTTGATGTTATTTTGATCAGCTAGCAACCTGGGAGAAAAGAAAGGTATGCCTTTAATAACATTTATCAAAAATACAGTTGGACAAACCCAAACAGTTGGGCAGACACAGACAAACATAAGACAGTTTATGAAACTAGACTGTACACAATTTTATTTGGCCAATTGAATTATAACAAATCTTTTAATTAAGACTGGTCAAAACTTTTATAGGTCAATTAACAGAGATCCCTTGTAATTAGAATCAGAAGGAATAAAAGTGCTTTATAACAGTGGAGTAATTTTGTGTTATAGCTATTGTCAGAAGTCTGTAAGCAGGAAGTAGAAGGAAGGTGAAATTTATAGTATTCTATAAATGCAATTCAATAATTTGTAATAGAAATGTTTTAAATACATCAATCAAACATCTGGAAAAAAACACCAATTAAACTTCAATTTAATTTGGAGACAAAAGGTACATTTGTCAATTAGTCAAAATTTATGATCTGATTTATTTATTATTATTATTATTATTATTATTATTATTATTATTATTATTATTATTATTATTATTATTATTATTTTGAGATTAGCTAGCAAACCATACCAGTGGTTTGGATTGTGTAATTCCCATGTTCAGGGAGGGCCAGATGTGGAGGGTGAGCTTCAGCTCCTGAGGAGGACAAACGGGAGGAGTGTCCTCGTCCCCTTTGACAATCTCCAGAGAGAGAATGAGGGGAGCTGGGCTGATGGGTAATCACCCAGGGGCAGCAGAACTGGCCATGGGCCAAGAAATCCATCTGACCTAACACTTGGATTTTTCTGAGAGAGAGAGAGAGAGAGAAAGAGAGAGAGGGAGAGAGAGAGAGAGGCTGATCTGATGTGAGGTATGTCAGCAAGTCAAATGTGAAGGCCCCTGATTGAGTCCTATTCCAGCAGGGTCTAGGAAGTGTGGCTGGGAGGCCAATTGGCCCAAACAAGTGGGAGATTATTAACAAATCCCAATTTTACCCTTCCCAGGTTTTGGCACCAGAATAAAAGAAAATGATCCAAAACAGGAGTACCTGAGGCAAGTCTTTTTTGAAGGAAAGAGCTGCTGGGTTACATCAAACAATGGGGAGAAAGAGTGAGACTAATCAGGTTGAGGTTTATGTATGGTGGGGTAGTGGGTAGAGTATGTGGGAGTTAAGAATTGGTTGTACTGTGGGGATAGCAATGAAGTGCCATGTGACTGGAAGGGGATGATCACACAGTTAGTGGGGTGGAGCAAGTAAGGTTTTGCTTTTCCGGAGAGGGTAGATTTCATGTTCTAATGTGGCTCATTTCTGCAAGTAGGAACCATTTTAGGAACAGGAGCCATTTTAGAATGTAGGACTGTTTGGGCCATTTTGTCCGGTAGAGAACTCTATTAAAACACAATTTTAAAATAAGTATTATGACTTATTTTACCTATATCTATTATGAAACATAGGGGAAGCTGATTGTCTGTATATCTTCATTGGTATGAAATATGTTACAATCCTGCATGGATATGCATTGTTACATCCATACTAGTTTCCAGAGTATTTGACAGCATTTGTTAATGAATTCTTAAAGTCAGCTATTATTTGCCAGACACAATGTTATACTCCATTAAGATTATGGACTTATAAATACAATAAATCATTAGACAAATATCAAACAACTGAGGGTATAGTTAGTCCTGTGATTTAAAGATCAAAGAAAAGTACATGATGCTGTGAAAGATATAATGAAGGAACTAATTAATAAAGGAAAGTTTGAGATATTGATATATAATGTGAATCCAGATGGGTATAGCAGAGCTAGCCCACTTAAATAGGATAGGAATAATAAAAATAGAATGGGAATAATAAAAAAACAAAATTCAGTGAATATTCTAAGCAGAAACATTATTGCATGTTTTAAAGTTCTAAGGAAAAGATAAATACAGTGCAGTGCAAAACATTATGCTGCTATAAACTATTTTATCTCAACTTCTCCTATTGAAGTTATATTTGAATTTGTCAGTGAATATGCTCATGTAAAAATCAATATGAATGTAAAATTTCAAATTATATTTTCTTTTGTAAATATCACCAAAGCTAGTCATTTTGTAGATATTTTCTACAAACCATTTTATTGAATTTTCAGTGGGATGTACAACTTTTGATGAATTTTCACAGACACAAGCACTTGAATGAAAACTTTTCTCAAAACAGTTGGCTATCTCTGAGATCATCTGGACCCTGAAACACTTCTGCAAAGGCCTGCACATTGGCGGGGGGCTTTGAAAAAAAATTTAATGTTCTTTTTTTTTTATTAATTTTATTGAGTTTATTGGTACATTTTAGGGATACAGTACAGTTACATTCATTGTTGGGATCATGCACCTCTACATGGCAAGTCTTGATTCTCATTTTTCCCCTTACCTCTGCCCTCCCTTCACCCCCTACTCCCCTCCCCATCTACAAACACTTTATTTTCATCTTTTCATTCTCTCACATTTTTTTCTTCTCCCTTTTTGTTCTTCCCCTACCCATCACACCTTCCCTGCACCTTTAGCTCCTTTCTTACCATTTCTAAATGTCAGTAATCTTAGAATCTTATGCATTGTTGCAGATTATTCACAAGAGGGAAACTGTTTGGTATTTACACATGTGTGACTTATTTATTTCACTTAGGAGTATATCTTCAATATGTATCCATTTTCCTATGAATGAATCTATTTTCTCGTTCTTTATGGCTGAGTAATATTCCATTTTATAGAAAAACCACAACTTCTTTATCCAGTTTCCAACAGATGGGCAAATAGGCTGTTTCCAAGATTTAGCTATTACAAACTGTGC